>NC_051076.1:47819931-47863931 GCF_004664715.2 Peromyscus leucopus
GTGTAGCTTGATCGCTTGGGAGGACCCCTGGCCTGGCGGTAGGATCAGAATCCATCTCTGGTGCATGAGTGGACTTTGTGGAGCCACTACTATGATGGGACACCTCATGCAGCCTTGAGGCAGGGGGAATGGCTTGACCTGACGCTACTGAATATGCTTCGCCATGGAGCTTGCCTTCTTGTGGTTTGGAGTGGGTGGGTTGGGAGGGAGCTTGGGGTGGAGGGAGTGAAGAGGGGAACTTTGGTGTGTAAAATGAATAAAAAAACATTTTAATTAAAATAATACTTTAGGAAAGTGACAGTAGTAGGTTCCTCTAGGGTCATGAACTCACAAACTATGAGTAGTTGGTAGGTTTATAGTACCAGCACGAGTTCTCTATCTTTGTGCAGTCTAAGTCATAGACAGCTGTTGGTTACCCTTACAATATAAGTGCCACGTTGCATCCTTGGACTATCTTGCCATACTATTGTTTGGTTCCAAGCTTTACAGCTTGTTAGGACTGTTTATGCTTCTCTCCTTGGCAGCTTGCATAGCGTCTGAGAAACAATGAAAGCTATGCTTCAGAGAGAGATATCCAGGTCAGTTCCAGTTCCATTCCTCCAACTCACACAGCTTTTAAAATGGATCACTTCATTCAATTACAAAGGCTGAGAAGTCCCATGATCTACAATCCAACATTGCCAATGTGCATTCCAGTCCAAGTCAGGAGTGAGAATCTGGAGAGCTGATGTGCATGCTGTAGTCTGAAAACAATTATAGGCAGATGTTTCAGATCAAGCAATTGGGAGAAGGAATTCTCTCTTAGCCTTTTGAACTCTTTGGGTCCTCAAAGGATTGGATGCAACCCACCTACCAACACACAAAGGCAGATCTAGCAGTTGAAATGATAAGATTATCAAGAAATCCCTCATAGACATGTGATTTAGGTGTGAATCTGAATGTCTCCCAAAAGTCAGATTGAAGGTTTGTCTTCTATGCACCAGGATTATCCAGTGATGGGTTTGTATTTTAATGGGTTGTTGGAAGGTGGTGGAACTTCAAACAGTGGGGCCTAACTGGATGAAGCAAGTCACTGAAGGTGAGGTTTTAAAGGGTAGATTTACTTCCTGGCCCTTTCCTTGTTTGTCCTCTACTCTCTCCACCATGGGCTAAGCAGGTTCTCTCCCTGTCATGATGTTCTGTCTCAACAGAAGTGGGACAAGCAATCATGACTGAAACTTCTGAACATCATCCAAAATAAACTTCCCTTTCCTACAAAAAAATGTTTCTTAGATTCCAATATCAGTGTAGCAAAAAGACCACTTTCTTAGCCTGGTGGTGGCTCACACCTTTAATCCCAGCACTCTGGACGCAGAGAAAGATGGCTCTCTGTGAGCTAGAGGCCAGCCTGTTCTACAAGGTGAGTTCCAGGTCACCCAGGGCTATTACATAAAGAAACCCTATCTAAGAAGCAAGCAAACAAAACTACCAAAAACCCTTTCAGAGTCATACAAAATAGTCCTCCTTAAAATATAAGTAGGTAGGAACTTGAAGATAACTCATTTGATAAAGTGTTTGCTACAAGGACCTGAGTGTGCATGCCTCATATCCACATAAAAAGCTGAGTATAGTGACATAATCCTAGCATGGGGAGGGTAGACTAGACACATGATGACCATGTAGTATTGCCAGTTTGGTGGGTTCTACATTACATGTCTCAAAGAGTAGAATACAAAAGTGATAAAGAAGATATCAAATATCTACTTATGGCCTCCACACAAACATACAGACAGACAGACACACACACACACACACACACACACACACATACACACACACAAACACAAATAAATAAACAATCAAGTATTAAGAGCTTTTAAAGACACTCAAAATTAGAGCTTTCAGATAGTTTTATGTCTTCCCAAGTAGCTATAAAATCTTTTATGGGCCTTCTTTATTTCTTTGTATTTATTTTGAAAACTTACACATAGAACAGAGTTTTTATGAGGCAAAACATCTCATATCATCATAATTATTTGGCCTTACCTTCTAGCAATGGACACTATTCAACAAGTCAGTGTTACTCTTTCTCTGGGAATGTGGACATTCTCACAAAATCCCTTTGCCTTTTGCTGATGTCTCTGCTTACAGAAGAATTAATTTTCCTTGAAATCTATATACACAGATCTTCACTTTATTTACTCAAATGACAAGTTATCTTCTCTTTGAAGGCTATTCTAACTTCCTTCTTATAATCAGACAAGCATACATTTTCCCCTCTACTTATTAAAACCTCATTTCTTTTTATATTTAGGTACCATAACATTTTATTTAACTGTGGTATTAATATCTGTCTTCTCAACTAGAAAGTAAGCTCAACACAGAGTGGACATTTGTGTCTGGCATCCCCTAGAGGGCTCAAATAACAAGTGATACATTGTAAGTGCTCAATAAGCTTTCAGATGGGATGGAATACATGGACCATAAATAAATATTATGATAGTATGGATGTGTGTAAAATATCACTGCTATTCTGATAGATATCATGTAAATTACTAATGGAAAATGAGAATACATATAGTATAGTAAAGAGTACTTAATAAAGTCAAGGCTAATTGATAATCCCACACAGTTTCTCCAATACAAAACACACACTAGGGACTGTACTGGTTCTAAATCATTTGAAATAACCACTAAAAGAATCCATCAACATTCAAAGAAAATATAAAAGTGAGTAATATCTCACATGAGTTTTCAGGAATGATGCCATTTCTGGTTGCAAATTAAGCAGCCCCATTCTAATTCTTTTTACTAACAAGTTGATGTCCACTAGTAGCCAATTAAGGATTCATCTTCTTCATTTTTTTTTATTTTATCAGTTCCTCCAAAATTCAATTTATTTATGTAAAAATAACAATTCACAACAGCATTGAAATAAAAAGTAATGGGGTGGAAAAATCGCTCCATGATTAAGAACGCGTACTACTCTTGCAGAGGACCCAATTTCAGTTTCCAGCATCCACATGGGGCAGCTCACAATTCTCTACTCTACCTCCAGATACAGTGATATCTGATGTCCTTGGCCTCTACAAGTACCTGCACTCGCATGCATGCACTCATCTGCCCACCCACACAGACATAATTAAAAATAAAAGTAAATCTTTTTAAACATTTATTTTTATTTGTTAGAGTTTTATATCTGAATACTGTACTTACATCACCTTCATCTAACGCTCCTCTACTACAAGTTCTTCCATGTTCCTCCATGAAATGCAGGAACTTCAACTTCTTCAATTATTATTGGAACTGTATCTTCTCTCTCTGTCTCTGTCTCTGTCGTCTCTGTCTCTGTCTCTCTCTCTCTCTCACACACACACATACACACACATATTCTGTATACTGTACTATATAGGTTTACAACTTGCTGGGTAAGTGTTGTTCATATTTGAATGTGTTTATGGCTGGCCACTTGAGATTGGATAACCTGCTAGGGAGTCCATCTCGTGGAGAAGACTGATTCTCCCTCTCACAGCAGCCATTACTTGTCTGTAGCTCATTATTTAGTGGTAGGGGCTAATGAGATTTCCAACACCCATGACAGATGCCAATTTGTGTGTGCATGGGGGGGAGGGTTCCCGATGTTTAAATTTCTATTTTTAGGCAAACCTATTGTTAGGGTTCCATGGGTGCAACTTCTTATACTATACAGAAGACACTAACTCACGGAAGAAAGCCTGATCCTATGGCTCTCACAATCTTTTTGTATCATCTTCCATGTTGCTTCCTGAGCCTTATGTGTAGGGGTTATTGTGTTGTAAATGTGTTAATACCGAGTGATTATCTCATGGTCAATTGTTTTATGCATATTCATTAGTTCTGTGTTTCTTTGGTGCTATCTGCCAACTCCTCCTGTCTGGTAATGTCTTGGACTACTACCAATTTCCTAAACAAATCTATTTACAAACTTCATTCTAACCTTATAACCACAAAGAATTTTAGTCTTCAAAAATTATGAAAGAAACTTCTTTTTTTAGAACACAGGTGTAGTTAACAAGGGTAACAGGACCACACATGAATTATCTTCTATCAAAGGGGCCTTAGGTCCAATTATACAGTCGTTGATTCCCTCCAAGGTAAAGGTGTCATTATTGCACTTGAGTGCATCTTCTCATGCTGATTATGTTGTAGTTCATAGGCTTTACAGCTGGCTTGGACTATTGACTGATTTTCTCCAATGGCAGCATCTATACAACCTTTGGAGAATGTTTCTAGGTGTATTCCAGCTGGATTCCTCTGAGTCCTTTGTCCAAATTATATGGTGTATTCAGCAATTGGATATTGCCTTAAAGTTCTGGGAGGCAAGCAAAGTCAACATTAATATCCCATAGTGTTTTTGGGTTCCTGTTGGACTTCTCTGACCAAGGAAGGGAAATTATCTTTCTCTATAAAATATATATATTATTTTTATAGAAAGCATTTTGTAGTGCATAAATGACAATAATTTGCAGGACCATCAATCTGATAATGGCTAGTGTCTATTCAATAATAAGATATTTGACATTATGAAAAATAAAAATTTGATATCTTCTTAAAACTTTTCATTTCTCTGGTAACCTAAAGTGTAGGAAAATCTTTAATATGATAATGTTTTCTGAGTAATCCAAGGAAAACAGGACATGGTAAAAAAAAAAAAAACTTCTAATTTGTAAGATAATGAACACTGCACATAACTCTTACTATTAGAATAGATTTTAGAACAAAGTATCATTGGGAACATAAATGATCCTTTTTTACCTAACTATCATCATCATTCTCAAAGTAATACTTACTCCTTTTACAAAAACATGGACAATAATTAAACATTATTGAACAAAAATATCTTTTGTGAACTTGCATTTTGTATTCTAGAAACATTAACTAAGATCCAAAGAGAATTATAATCCTCAGTGAATGACAGTTCCTTCAAAATGAGATTAAATTTGCTTTTGAGAAAAAGAAATGATTCAGTTTCTATAGGAACTACTATAGCCAAGAATAACAATATAATCAATGGGCAGCATGCTATTAATTGTCACTTATTTTTACCAATCTCCTGGTAGAGCAATGTTTCTTCCATGTGCTTTTATGATGTATTTCATTTGACACTTTGTATTTCCTAGGAAAAAAGTTGATAACCTCTGTGTGGCATTCAAAAAAAAAAAAAAAAAAAAAAAAAAAAAAAAAGAGCTCTTTACTAAGAATAAACAGTTGCATCAAATAAACAAAATGGGTGAGACCATGTAAATTTATGTAAACGATGTAGGATAATGAACTCAATAAGAATTAGTAGCATAAAAAAGCTATCCAATGTCTTAAGATTTATGACAACAGAAGTTACTGATTGATTATAGTTCGAATAGGATACAAAATATGAAAATGTAGTCTGTGAAACTTAATTTAGAAAACAAGTCTTTTGTAAGTAATTTTCCACATGAATGAGAACATGTGGCATTTGATTTTGTTTGCTCAGTTTTGTTGATATTGTGTCTTGGCCGCTGTGAATAGAAAAACAAAGGCAGCAAAAGCAGTTCTAACAGAAAGGCAAATAGTTGTAAGCTTCATTTTTTTTTTAAAAAAGAGAAAATTATCAAATAAGGAATCCAAAGATGGCAAATTCGACCCAAACTGAACAAAAGGAAAGAATTATTGATCATTAAATATACTAGCAATGGGATACTATAAAATCATATATAAGATAAAACTAAGTTTGGGATTTTAAATGCATAAACTCAATAAATAAAACTTTAGCTAAGCAAAGGATTCAAATAGAATATACTATCAGAAATGATAAAGGAAACATTAAAAATAATACCACAGCAATGTAAACAATCAAGATCAATATTATGATCAGTGGTGAATATGAATGCATTTTCTTTGAGATCCACAAAGAGAAAATGATGTTCACATCACTTCTTTTTTTTAATTTATATATTAAATTTAATTTTACATATCAGCCATGGATTCCCTTGTTCTCCCCGCTCCCCCCCACGCCACCGCCTTCCCCCCAGCCCATCCCCTATCCCCATCTCCTCCAGGGCAAAGACTCCCCCGAGGATTGAGTTCAACCTGGTAGATTCAGTTTCCAAACTGCTAGTTCATGCACTGAGGACATGACCCGGTCCCACTGTCTGGATGCCTCCCAAGCATATCAAGCTAATCAACTGTTTTATTTATCCAGAGGGCCTGATCCAGTTGGGGACTCCTCAGCTATTGGTTCATAGTTCCTGTGTTTTCTTTCATTTGTATATTTGTCCCTGTGCTTTTTCCAACCTTGGTCTCAACAGTTCTCGCTCATACATACCCTCCTCTTTCTCACCAATTGGACTCCTGGAGCTCCACCTGGGGCCTCACCTTGGATCTCTGCATCCGGTTCCCTCAGTCATTGGATGGGGTTTTTAGCACAACAATTAGGATGTTTGGCCAGATGGCCTTCCAATACTTCAGAGATCTATTCAGAGAGCCTGATCCAGTTGGGGACCCCTCAGCCTTTGGTTCATAGTTCATGTGTTTCCATTCATTTGGCTATTTGTCCCTGTGCTTTTTCCAACCTTGGTCTCAACAATTCTTGCTCATATAAACCCTTCTCTTTCTCGCTAATTGAACTCCTGGAGCTCCACCCAGGGCCTAGCCGTAGATCTCTGCATCCAGATTCCTCAGTCCTTGGATGGGGTTTCTGGCATGACTATTAGGGCCATCCCATCACCAGAGTAGGTCAGTTCCAGCTGTCTCTCTAACCATTGCCAGCCATCAAAATGACCAACAGTCCAATTAGGAAATGGGCTATACAACTAAACAGAGAATTCTCAACAGAGGAAACGCAAATGGCTGTAAGACGTTTAAGGAGTTGCTCAATATCCCTAATCATTAAGGAAATGCAAATCAAAACAACTCTGAGATACCACCTTATACCTGTCAGAATGGCTAAGAACAAGAACACTGAAGACAGCTTATGCTGGAGAGGATGTGGAACTAGGGGAACTCTCCTCCACTGCTGGTGGGAATGCAAGCTTGTACAACCACTTTGGAAATCAATATGCCGCTTTTTAGAAAATTGGGAATCAATCTCCCCCAAGATCCAGCTATACCACTCTTGGGCATATACCCAAGAAATGCTCAATCATACCACAAGAGCACTTGCTCAGCTATGTTCATATCAGCATTGTTTGTAATAGCCAAAACCTGGAAACAACCTCGATGCCCTTTAACTGAAGAATGGATAAATAAATTATGGCACATATACACAATGGAATACTACTCAGCAGAAAAAAACAATGGCATCATGAGGTTTGCAGGTAAATGGATGGATCTAGAAAAAAAATCATCCTGAGTGAGGTAACCCAGACTCAGAAAGACAAATATGGTATGTACTCACTCATAAGAGGATACTAGATGTGGAACAAGGATGACTAGACTGCTACTCACATCACCAGGGAGGCTACCTGGAAAACAGGACCCCAAGAAAGCCACGAGGATCACCCAATGATGGAGAAATGGCTGAGATCTACATGAACAACCTGGACATGAGTGGGAGTAATGAAGGGCCAGGGTTGAGGGAAAGAGCCTGTGGGAGCGGGAGATCCCAGCTGGCTCAAGAACAGAGAGGGAGACCATGGTAAATGAAAACCACATGAGAAACGGAAGAAACAAAGTGCTAGAGAGGTCCACAGAAATCCTCAAATATACCCTCACATCATTTCTTAGTAGTACACTAAAAGAAAAAACTTCTTCCCAAAATAATTGCAAAGGCAAAGGGGGAAAAAGAGAGAAAGGGAAAGCCTAGAAGAACAATGAACAGAAATAACTTTACTCACAATTATGGTGAAATATCTGAATAAATTCCTGGTGACAATTTTATATTGAACTAAGTAAGTTAAATTAAAAAGTCCAGAAAAGCTGGACAGTGGTAGTGCATGACTTTAACTCCAGCACTTGGGAGGCAGAGGCAGAGGCAGACAGATCTCTGTGAAATTGAGGCCGGCCTGGAAGACAGAGTTCTACACAGAGAAACCCTGTCCAAAAAAAAAATTCCAGAAGAAAAACTCAATGTGTATGTCCAATGATCTTTTTCCCAGAAATTTATCAGCAGTATGAAATGTATTATCCTTTCTGGTACACACACACACACACACACACACACACACACACACACACACACACACACACCAATTGAAAATGAAATAAACACTATATTAGTTATTTTTCTGCTTTCTGAAGCAAACCTCCTGGCAAAAGTAATTTAAGAGAAGCAATTATTTTGATCTTCTGTTTAAGAGGGATACAGTCCATCAAGGAAAGAAGACAGGAAAAGGGAATATGTTTACATTGTATTGTCAGTCAGAAAGAAAGTGAATGCTGGTGCTCAATTTGCTTTGTCCTGTTCCTTTATATTCATTTCAAGACCTCAGCCATAACAGTGCTGCCCACACACACAATGGGTATTTCCTCCTCAGTTAAAAGTCTTTGTGGTCACCCTTTTTGACACACTTGAGGGATGCTTCCTATTGGTTCCAAATTAAGTCATCATCAAGATTAAGCATGACAATTAACTCAAAATAAATAGATTCAAATGAAAAATCCAAAACTATAACACAAAAATGAGACAAATTATAAACCAGTGGCAGGAAAAATGATTATTTGAAGAATATGATCTCCAAAGTGTAAAACAAAATAAGGAAAAATATATACAATTGAAATAAGATCAAACTAAAAAGTTTCTGAAAATAGGAAACAATGCAGAGAAGAAATAACCAATAAATTTAGAAAAAATTTAAAACCTTAAATCGAATAAAGCTTGATAAAGGCTTGATATCTAAAATATAATGAGCACAAACAATTGTATAGCAATAAAATGATTTTCTAGAGATCAAAATTTTAAGTAGAAATTACTTAAAAATAATGTATAAGTGTAGCTTGAGTTTTTCAGCCTTGCCCACAGTCAGGACAAATCTCTGTCACCCACCAGTCCCACAGCCGCTCAGACCCGACCAAGTAAACACAGAGACTGATATTGCTTACAAACTGTATGGCCGTGGCAGGCTTCTTGCTAACTGTTCTTATTGCTTAAATTAATCCATTTCCATACATCTATACCTTGCCACGTGGCTGGTGGCTTACCAGCGTCTTCACATGCTGCTGGTCATGGCAGCGGCTGCAGTGTCTCTTGCCTTCCTGTTCTTTTATATCTCCTCTCTGTTAGTCCCGCCTATACATCCTGCCTAGCCACGACCAATCAGGTTTTATTTATTGACCAATCAGAGCAACTTGACATACAGACCATCCCCCAGCACAGCCAAGTGCAGACCATCTCAGACACCTGCACTCAGGCCCATGGTCCTAATCATCCTCTATGTGGACCTGCTGGGTAACGCCACAAAGAACCCAAGAAGGGCTCCCACAGGACATACAGAACATCCCACAGCATGTAAGTATTCAAAAGATATATAAAAATGTCCAGTCTTTCATCAGTAAAACGTAAATTGCATCACAATGTTATAAGATCCCCAAGTCTGAAATAATATCTATTATTAAAAATGTGAGCCCATAAAAATATGAGTGTTGGTGAGGACATGACATAAAACAACCAAAAAGCGAATTAAATGGTAGAATAGATTAGCATATAGATTATGGAGAACAGTATGAAGGTTCTTGTAAAAAAAATAAAATAAAATTCCTGTGAGACCCAGCAACGTTATTTCTGAATATTTTCTTAAAAGATATAAAATCAACATTACAAAGATAGTCTTTTCTTTCGTGTTCACTACCCTATTATGATATTCATGATATCTAAACAAGAGTATAAATCTTGGTAATCACAAACAAATGAATCCATAAATAAAATGTCTATATACATAAAACAATAATAATCAGCCCTAGGAAACAACAAAAAGTCCTGTCACTTGATGCTGCCCGGATAAAATGAGAAAACTCTATTTGAAGGGAAGGAAGCAGTGCTCAAAAGAAAGTGTGCATAAGGAAACAAGCACCACGTGTTTGCTCTTAGGTGGCGAACGTGAGATAGACAAATGGAAAGACAGACAGAATAGGGAGAACCTAGCATTCAATGCCTATGGGGCCATGACAAGAGAAAGAAGTTGTCTCTGTTTTGATTGAGATTCAACATGAGGTATAATTGATGTAGCAAATAGTGTGGTGTACTTCAAAATAGCTAAGAATAAATTATGAGTATTCTCACCATAAAGGAAAAGTGTTAGGTGAGAGGGAATTACGGTTGTGAGTTGAAAGTAAAATGTTCCCCATAATCTCAGGTTTGAATATTTTGTCTCTAACTAGCAACACTGTTTAGGAAGGTTATGAAGCCTTCCTGGTGGAGTTCTCACTGAAAATGGATCTTGGGTTCAATAGCTTGGCTCCATTTCCTGTGTTTTCTTTCAGCTTTTAGATTATGCATACCATGTGATCAGTCACCTTTCTATTCCAGTCACTGTACCTTCCCAGTAATCTGTTATTTCCTTACTGCCAGGATGGACCATATCCATCTGCAAGTGTAATCCAAAACAATCTGTTTATTTCTCAAGTTGGTTTTGTCAGAGCATTTTCCCCATAGCAACAGAAGAGAAGCAATGCAGGAAACAGCTTGATCACTGCCCTGATAGTCCTGACCATGGAGTTCTTACTCCTTTGCGGCAGCTTTGTGGCTGTCATGTGGAAGAATTCAAATCTTTGTTTTGTTTTGTTATAAAAGCACTTGAACATAGAAAGCAGAACTTAATGGGTCATTCCTGTGGAGGCTGGGAGGCAAGAGGGCTGAATAATGTGGAGGAGTTGCAGAGAGAAACAAGGACTCTATCAACAACCAAGAGAGGTGGTGCTATTCATGTATTTGGCCAAGAATCTAGAATCCTTCCATATCTTTAAAACTTAAGGAAAGCTAAATATAAAGGTCTTGGACTAATGTATTTGGTGTAGGGAATTTTAGCACAAGAGGATATTCTCAGCTTGGGCTGAGAGAGCAGCTTATTTACTTCTAAATTTGTTTGAAGAAAGAAATCCTAAACAGTGCAGGTTCTCTTCCCTTCTAATGCAACTGTCTAGGAAATTGTTTCTGCATGGTCAGAACACAGAAACTGTTACAATTATATTCCAGGCAGAAGTTAGCATTATGCTTCAGGTGGCACTGGTTTTGTTACCAAGACATTTTGGAGTACCCTTTGCCTCTTAGTCTTATTACTAAATAATTTAGAAATGGACTCAAAAGGTAGCCTAAGGATAATTTTATTAGAGTTTAAGAGGAAAACCGAGTAAGAAATCTGTAAGTTCTGGCAGATGCTATAAGGAAGAAAATGGGGAGGAGCCATATTTTTTATTTAGACACATAGGTCTGAGAAACAATTAGGAAGCCCAGAGTATCAGGAAATGCATGTTTAAAATTTGGGCATATGAAAAAGAAATGAAGAGAAAACCATAGCTAGTCCTTGGCCCAAGGACACCTGATTTAAGACTCTTACATCCAGGACAAAGGATTGTACCAAGAACACATGGATATAAATAGAAATAAAGACAGTTTATTTAGAAAGGAAAAATCACTCCTGGTGATAAGGGTGGGCTTTTAAGCTGATCTGAAAAGCCCATAGAACCCTGGGCCAGGAGGAGCATGATCCCTTATCTGAAATAAACACAGCATTCGCCTTTCTACATTCGTATTTTGGCAAAGTTTTTTTCATTCATCTGATGAAGCTTGAGTAAAGATGGGATTCCAGTTTTCTGGCAAAAACTGAATCTATTTATCTCATGATGCCCACGCAAGTGAAGCCCACCAGCTGATATCTGCTGAGTGGATTCTTTCCTTTGTTTACCTTGATCCACAGTCCTAAACTGCATCTGTCACAGGTATGAAAGATATATTAAAGGGGTCATGGAGAGCAGCTGGGAGTAAGCAATGGAGGGCAGGGTTGGAGTCTTTACAAAGAGAACCTGAAAGGAGAGTGCACGAAGCTGTGTAGGTGAAACCTGAGGCCCAGTGGAGATCACAGAACACTGGAACAGGGACTGTGAAATATTTGCCAAAAACTGCAGGCACAGAATTGAACTGGCTCTGGGAGAAAGTTTATGTGTGCTGCAGGTGGCAGAGCTGGAAGGGTGACGCTGCTCAGTCCTTTAGAGTCTAGCCAATTTCATCATGAGTTCAAAATACAGGAGATGAAGTTCAGGATTTGGTGTTTTCCCTGCTGGAGTTTGTTCTTTAGTCCTGATCAGTTCTTGCTAGGTTCAAATTTTTCCTTTTGGAAGGAAAATGTTTATTATGTGTCATCACCCACTATTTGAAAAAAGAATGCTTACTATGTATCATCCCACATTAGAAGTACTTGACTTGTTACTTCAGGTTGTGCACAGTTCAGAGATACTGGACTTTAAAAGATTATGGTAACTTTTAAAAATAGACTGAATACATTTTACACTATAACATAGTCATGAGCCTTTATCCACAAGGTAAAAGCTTATGACTTATTTATTTGGGTATCAGGTAAACAAAAGACAAAGTTATGATGATTAGTATTTACTGACAGTGTTGTTTGAAAGACAGGTCTCTGAGGGATTACTTGGATTACTTAGTGTTGTGAATTGATCTGCCCACGGTTGGTGAAACCACAGTCTGTAGATGATTCTGTACTGTGTAGGTGGAGAAAAAGAACTGAGTATTATGCATATATTCATTATACTTTTTCCTCTGAGTGAGTATGTAATGTGACAGGCTATTTCAAGCTCCTGCTGCACAGATACCTCTACTCTGAAATACTATCCCTTGAATTCTGAGTGGAAATAAACCCTGTTGCCTTTAAGTTTTTTTTTGCTGCAACATTCCACCCCAGGACCAGGAAAACTAAGAGAAGTGGATTTAAATATCACACATAATACTAAAATCACTTGTTCATGAGCTGTACTTCAAACAAAATGTATACAACCAAACACGGGCTGTCTATGAAGGGTTATTTTACACAACTCCTTGTAGCAAAGAAGAGGTCACTGTAGCACATCAAAATGAGTGCTCGCCTTCACATTCTCTAAATGTGCTGTATGTTAACCACAGTGGCAATTTTTAATCTGGAACTCTGGAATTCCAGGAGATCTTGTAAATGTATTTTCTAGCTTTTATTTTTCTCCATAGTGAAATGAAATGATAGGATGCCTTCCAAGAGGATTACAACTTTTTAGGTTAATGGCTGATAGAATATTTCATGCCTTTATGAGAACTGGCTGCACATAGTGAAGTGTTCAGTGACTTAGTGTTACAGGAATAAGGTCAGTGCGAGGTGAAGACAATGAGAAGCCAAGACGCAATGAAGCAGGATCAAAGAAAAATGCCTTGAATAATTTAATACTAATACAAAATCACTCAACCAAATTTACCTTCATAATTGCTTAACAACCTTATGAATAATAACATGCATCTTGACATTATTGCCCAACTATTTCTGTTATGTGTGAGATGTCTCATTAATTGACAACCATTCTACTGCTGGCTTATCCCTAATCACAAACCCAGTTTCCATCGAAGAAGTTACACTAAGACTCATGACATCACTGAAAATGTAGAAACTGTGTTCTATTTCAGTCCTTTAGCAATACCTTCTTATGTGTTTTCTTGTCATCCAAGGGCCTTCAGTTACCCTCTGCAGGTTTTTAATTTTCTTGATAAACATTTTAAAACCAGACTTAAAAAAATTTCCACACTTCATAGGTGATAAAGGGAGCACAGTGAGCAACGTGAAGAGGTACAGGAAAAAGGACAGATCTTAGCAAACAAGATGATACACTGAGAGAGAGAGAGAGAGAGAGAGAGAGAGAGAGAGAGAGAGAGAGAGAGAGAGAGAGAGAGAGAGAAGGAGGAAAAGAGAGAGGAAGGAAGGAAGAAAAAGAAAGAAAGAGGGAGGGGAGGGAGGACAGAAGAAAAAGAGAGGAAGGAAGGAAGGAAGAAAGGAAGGAAAGAAAAGAAAAGAAAAGAAAAGAAAAGAAAAGAAGAGAAAAGAAAAGAAGAGAAAAGAAAAGTAGATCTGGTGGACATGGCTTTTTGTTCCTTGAAGATTTTATTGAAGAGATAGAGATTGGACTTCTGTCAGGGTAATATGGCTTCAGGCACAAAAAAGTACCCCATGCTTTTTGACCAAACATAGAAGAAATTTTGAACTTTAAAATTATTCACTAGCCTTGTAAAACTAATCATGTTTCTGAGCTAGCAATGAATAACAACCATCTGCATTCATTGTTCCAATTTACTCTCTAATGTTTTCTTTAGGTTTGGTCCACAGAGGAATAAATAATAGTGTTTACTGTTTGTTAGTCTACCGTTTAGCTTTGTTACCTTTGAGACAGTTTAAATAAACTGCCACCAGTTCAGCTGTAACCTTGCAGTTTGTTACAAGCAGCTTGTGGGTTTTTATCACCACAGAGAGCTGAACACTGGTTTGTTTTTAATCTAGCAGTGGAAAGCTAGGCCTTGAAAATGAATTACATGCTGATTGGACATTTTCCATTATCGTGCTTGATACACACATTCCCTTTACAATATTTAATCCCCTGCCTAACAGGGTATTACTGACCACTGATGATGCCATTTTTCTCCTTCAGAGGATGCTGTTAAATTGATATCCATACATCTAAAGTGTTGCTAAGAAACAGCTGGCTGCAGATGGCCCTTCCTTCCCCTTGTTCTTGCCTAACATCCTCATAATTCTCTTATTCCAGTCGTTACCTTGATTCACTGTTTTGTTTCTGCTTATATTCACCATCCATTTTCCATTATATTAACCTGCAATGGGTATTTCTCACAAATGGGTATTATACCGCTATGTTACTGCATGCACATACTGGTGCTAGACACTTCAGGAATTTGTAAGTTTTTCTGCTGGAAAAACTAATGAACTCTCTTAAATATATATATATATATATATATATATATATATATATATATATATATATATATATTTGGTGCACATGCAAGTACTTATCTAGGAGATAACACTGAGAATTAGAATGAGTGCACTAAAGAACTACATTATACTTTTATCAAATAACGCCAAATCACTTTCTACAGCTATCTTTTTATTTTATGTGATTATTTTGAGGTGTCTAGTAGATTTTGCAATTGAAATTCCCACACACTAAAATACATACTTTTCTCAGCGTAGAAAGATGAAGACAGCTGAGCACGGTGCCTTACTTCTGGAACCAGCACTCAGGAGACTGAATAAGGATGATTGCTAGAATTCAAGACAAACACAGTGAGCTCTGGACTGAGTTACAGTATGAGATACTATATAGAGCTGTTATAGATGCTAAAGAATATAAAATGGGGGGCTGGAGAGATGGCTCAGAGGTTAAGAGCACTGACTGTTCTTCCAGAGGTCCTGAGTTCAATTCCCAGCAACCACATGGTGGCTCACAACCATCTGTAATGAGTTCTGGTGCCCTCTTCTGGCCGGCAGTCATACATGCTGTATACATAATAAATAAATAAATCTTAAAAAAAAAAAAAAAAACTCTTTAAAAAAAAAAGAATATAAAATGTTCTATTCTGTTGATATTTTATTTCTATGACAAGTCGTTTTGTTTTTGTCAATACTACATTGGAAACAGTTGCACACATACTTTCCAACTAAAATTCCATATCATGTTTTGTATGCAAACCGCTATTTTATGTTTTCGGTATTTGGCTCTTTGTGTTGTTTATGAGCGTACTTTGTAAATGTTCTTCAACTCTTTCGTGTACAGGATTGATTTTTACACATTTTTATCTTGATTTTTATCTCCCTTTGAGATTTTAACATGAATTTTCCCTATCCTCCCCCACTGTAGTATTATACATTGACTTTAAAATACAAAATATGACCCTCTTCATATGTGTAACCTTCTCAATGCACTTGACTGTATTCTAATACAGAGGTTTTGCTAGGTTCATCTATTTATCAATTTATTTATTTAGATTTTTTCTTGATGTTCCAGCTTCCCTGTTCTTATATCCTCCAGCCCAACAATATCTAATTAATTATCAAGAAATGTTTTCATGCTGAACCCTACAGTTTAATAAGTTATATTTTTATTTTACTTACACACTAACTTTTGTTAAGCACCTGTATTATCTCAATTCTCTAAACAAAGAATGGACTATTTTCTGTGGTTATTACAAATTTCTTTTCTCAATTAAATTATAATTTGCCTCTTCTCTAGATTGCTATATAGTATCTCTGTCTAGAGTTATGTAGGGAAATCCTTATGTGCTCTGATACTGATTTCTCAGGATTTACCATTTTAGAAATGGAGTATAGTCTATAGATTACAAGCATTTTAGTTTTGGAAATTCATATTATCTTTTGGAACCAACTCTTTCTTCTTCCTCCCCCTCCTCTGGTTTTCCTCTTCCTCCACTTCTTCCTTCTATTCCTCAAACCTTTGACAACAATTTAGATTAATGTGATTTATTTATTTCTCCCTGGTTAATTTTATACAAATATCTCTCTCTTTAAAGAACCATACTGCACTTTACTTAATTTCTCTAGATTTACTACAACATTTAATACTTTATTCTTTTTTCAAAGCCAAGTATCCTATTTAAAATATATCTGATGATATAGTAGGAGATGTAGCAAGAGAAAAAAAGAGAAATCATATGAGAAAGTTATTAGTGTCACCTCCTCTCTATAAATGACAAATTCCTTAAAAAGCAAATATGCCCAAATAACATTTATAGTTTTATTCTCTGGAGTTTTTTCTCTTTTTTATTGATGCCTAGTTAACATGTGTCTCAATTAGTGCTAAATTTGCTCTCTTCAGTCACATCTGCTAAAACTAAAAATAGTATAGTATACAATTTGGAGAAAATTTCTGTTACTGTGTATGTGACCAGGTCAGAACTAGGCAGGCAATGACAGTGTTAGAGTGGGAGAAAAAGACAGATTTTGTATCCTGAAAACTTCTGAAAAACTTGCTAATGTCTTTATTTATTTTTTTTTACAATGGTCATGCTCTTCAGAGTTTTGAGTTATGGTCTTCATTTATTAAGTAACCTTTTAGTTTATAACTAATCTAAAATGACCCATTTGGAACAAAACATTGGGAGTATTTCTACTTTCAAATATTTGGGGAGGTAGGAAGAGGTATTAAGCCATTATAATCACTGCACTATATACACAGTACACACACACACACACACACACACACTATATATATATATATATATATATATATATATATATGTATGTATATATGTGTATATATATATTTGTTTTATTTTGAAATTTTCTACACATTCCACATACCATCCATAGATTCCCCTCCTCCCTCCCACATATAAATAATACATATAAACTAATAATATATATTAGTTCCCTCTAGTTCCTTGATCAGATTGCACTGTGATAATATGATTCTAAGATTTACTTTCTAAATCATTGTTTTTTTCTGTTGAAATTTGATGTATCTTTAAGAAAAACACAAAGTCATCAGGCAGTAGTGGCACACACCTTTAATTCCAGCACTTGGGAGGCAGAGCCAGGCTGATCTCTGTGAGTTCAAGGCCAGCCTGGGTTACCAAGTGAGTCCCAGGAAAGACACAAAGCTACACAGTGAAACCATGTCTCGAAAAACCAAAAAAAAAAAAAAAGCACAAAGTTTTGCAAGTAATTTTGCCAGAAAGAAGAAAATTTGCCTAGAGAAATATGTGGGCCAGTTCAAACTTTCTTGAAAAGTGTGTATCATGTTTGAGCAATTATGTCTAGAAAGGCTTGTGTGGGAAAACAAACTTTTACAAGTTACATTTTCACATTATTAAAAGCTGCTTCATCTCTGACATACCAAATTATTATAGAAGAAAACAGTATTTTTCTTATTCTGCATGCTATATGATGAAACTTGTAATATATGCATGTCCACTTCAAGGAAAATACAGCAAATTCACTCTTCAGCTGATGTTCTTGTCACTCTCAGTTGCAAAAGCAAATTATTGATCTCAACTGTGATTTAACAGGGAATGCTAACTCCTGCAATTTTACAATTATCTTTATGTGAAAGCCTTATCCACTTTAAAGGAGCTAATTTAGGGTGCAACTTCTAGATATACATGAGAATTATAGGTTTAGATTGTGAATAGATTGAAATTCATTTGTATCTTTAATTCTATGTAGTGAATTGGCGCTTCTTTTATTGTATAATGATACAAACACACATTAAAAGAGAAACATTGAAATATAACAGCTTTGACATTGACATTTACTTAAGGTCATTAAAGTGTGTTGAATCTATTTGGACATAGAAAATATCACATATAACCTGCTGTATAGTGACCATGTCATACTGCAATAAAGAAGACACTTACTTTCTAGTCACAGGCACATGCTTTGATTCCATTTATGTCTGTTGCTCAGAATGCCAAACACACTTCATACTGCTATTGGTCTTTTAACTACTGTATACATGTCAAGACCTTAAACTAGGTTGCTTGAAAAGCTATAATTATTTGAAATTAAGGTCACTTTAGAATTTGACCTCAATTGCGCAGTTGTTGTTAAAAAATTGCATATGGTAATTCACGCTTTGGTAATAATGCATATTGTGTTCATTTGTCTTGTAGCTACAAAAGGAACAAAATATAATAACAATATCTATATTTTCCTTCCTTTAAGGCATATACAACTGAAATAAAAATATAACATTATATTATATTTAAACCTTTACAATTTGTCTATTCAAGAGGAAGTCTCAGCATTAAAAACAGAGTGGAGACACAGTGGAGAATTTCCCTTAATATGGAAAAGATGGCTAAATGATATGCAAATTTTCTATCAAAATAACATAGACACTACTGAGGTATGTGGCATTGGAGTTTTTCCTTTCAATAACTATAGACACAGGCTTAAGTTTTTTCGATGTGTACAAAATCTTCTGTTTAGAATCCTCATCTGTATGCTGTGCAATGATAATGTATAGCAGCAGAAAGAGCTAAACTTAAGAAATATTTGTAGAAAATACTAGAAGCTAGAATAACCATGAACAATAAAAGGTAATCATATTTGATATCATTAGGAGCTTATTTTAATTGAGTGAAAATGATTAATATGATTAATAAAGATCTTTCTCTATAAAAGTAAAGACAATCATGTGAACTTCTCCAATCTCTGTTATTTGGAGTTCACAAGGATGCCAAGACATTTTTTTCTGTTCAGGATAAAAATTATTACAATGAAACTTTGTAAAACTCTCTAAAATTTTGACCAATTTGAATTTTAATATAAATAAACCCAAGTGTATTAAATGTAACAAATTTTAATTCCATCCATAGAATCCTACAATACCAATGATGTTATTTAAATTTCTCTTCCATTAGTAGTTAAAATGTCCATATATAATTATCTCCAACTTTCTTTCTCTGCCTCTCAGTTTCTTAACCACAAGTCTATTCACTATTAATTTATTTTACAACTTACTTTGCAGGTATCATTTTTCTCCAACTCCTATCTGATCTTTTCATGTTTCCCTTAATTTATTTGTTATCTTTACTTTTAAAAATATATAAGAATTCACAAGTGTTATGCCCTTTTCATGATCTACTATTTTCTTGTGTTAGATGCACTTTCACAAGTTCAGATGATATCCTAAAAATTGTCCTTCTAAGTTGATAAATCTACCACTGGATACTTTGGGAACAGAGTAGCATAAACTGATATATAGTATACCAAACATCTTCTTTGAACAATTATTCTACTCAGCTAACTAAAACCTCAATTTTGTCCTACAAGAAGCTGCCTCATGATTGGGAGTAGTACAAATTCACAAAGGTTACATGCGCTTTGGATTCCTGAATGAGCTTAGTGGAGTAAAGTGATGTAAAAACTCAAGTCCTTCATTTCAAAATAAGAAAGGTCACTAAGAAATACTTGCTAAAAATTTTACATTTTTAGAGACATGACTACAGGAAACCACAAAGAAGTGCGTTATGGGAGATAGCCACCTTCCCCACTTTTTTTGTTTTTGTTTTTTGTTTTTTTTTGCTTTTTTGTTTTGTTTTGTTTTAATAGTTTATTTAAATTTATTGTATGTGCATTGGTTTGGAGTTGTCAGATCTCCTGGAACTGGAGTTACAGACAGTTGTGAGCTGCCATGCAGGTACTGGGAATTGAACCCCAGTCTTCTGGAAGAGCAGCCAGTGCTCTTAACCACTGAGCCATCTCTCCAGCCCCACCTTCCCCACTTTTAATGGTGCAGAGTTAATGCACTGCAGTCTCTGAAGGGGTTGCAGTTAAGGTCCACTCAGGCATCTCTGGCCATGAAGACTCTTGAAATTTTCATTCATAGCCACTTTATCTTTAGCTCTGTGGCCTCTTTGACAAACTGCATAGATAAATATGTCAGACATGTCAGTTTAGTCATCTGATTGACTAAAGTGTGGAAACTCTAAGTTTAATCTTCTCCATTCAGACTCAGAATGGTCTACTTTGGTCCTTCTCCCTTACCTCTTCCCTGTCCTCAGGCTGCCTTGATCATGACAATCTAATACACTGACTTTATCTTTGACTAAAGAACAAATGGATTATAATGAAGCCAAAGACTTTTCAACAAGGAGTGTTAGAACAACAGATATGTACATATAAAATAGTAAAACATATTTGTCACCCAACACAAAGATATATCAAAATAGATCATAAACCCAAATATAAATTGCAAAATTATAAAACCTTTAGAAAATAACATGAAACAATTTAAATGATCTTAGTTATGACTGGACATTTAAAGACAACACAAAAGTGATTTATAAAGTAAAAAATGATCATGTGGATTTCATTTAAATTAAATTCTCATGACAATGTCAAGAAAATGAGACAATAAACCACAGGTTTGGGGATGGTTTTGTAAAGCATAGATCTGAAAAAGGGGTTTGTGTTCAAATTCAACTAAAAGGACTACTAAACTAAAAATGAGAAAGCAATATTTAACAATAAAATGGAATCTCCCAGAAATTTCCAAGAATGACCCCAGCTAAGACTTCTAGATATAGCAGATACCTAGTCTCAACTGGCCATCTCCTATGACCTGACAAGACTTCAAGTGGAGGTAGTGGGAAACCAACCCAACCACAAAACCTTAGGCCTACAGTCTTTACTGTCCATGGGATGTGCTGGGGTAAAGGTGGCCTGGAGATTGGGAGAGTGGCCAATCACTGACTGGTCTAGACTAAAACCCATGCCTGGAGAATAAGACCACCCTTGAATTTATAAGCTGGATGATCCAAACACTGAGAATAGAATTAAACATGACTGGAGGGGGAAAATGTTAATGTAATGATGCCTAATGATATTCTGCTCTACTCATAGATCAGTGCCTACCCAATTGTCATCAGAGAGGCTTCATCCAGAAACTAATGGAAACTGATGCAGATCTACAGAAAACCAATAAGCAGAGCTCGGGAATCCTGAAGAAAAAAAGGGGGAGGCGGGGAGGATTGGATTAGCCAGAGAGGTCAAGGACATGACAAGAAAACCCATATGATTACTAACCTGGGCTTATAGGCTCACAGAGACTAAACCAACAACCAGGGAGCCGGCATGGGACTTACCTAAGAACACTGTATATGTGTTACAGTTGTGTACCTTGGTCATCTTGTGGGACTCCAGAGGGAGCAGGGTCTGTCTCTGACTCTCTTTCTGGCTTTTGGGACACTTCTCTTTATAATGGGTTTCCTTGCCCAGCCTTAATACATGGGGAGGTGCTTATTTTTACTGCAACTTGATAGGCCAAGTTTTGTTAATATCTATGGGAGACCTACCCTTTCCTGAACAGAAACAGGGGAGGAGTGGATTGGGGGGTGGGAACAGAGGAGAGTTGGGGTAAGGAGTCCTTGGTGGAGACAAGGGAAGGAAAACTGTTACCAGGATGTAAACAAACAAACAAACAGACAAAACCCCCAAACTGGGCAGCTTCCTCACAAAAGGAGATGCACAAATACTAAATATTATTAAATAAATGTTAAACGCTTTAAAAGATGTTTAACCTTTTATATACTTAGAAAATCCCAGATTCAAATGAGATTTAAACATGTACTTTACAGGAATAGCCCAAATCCAGAAAATTGACATTAACATGGGCTAAAAAGGGTATGGAGTAAGAGATCTCTTGTTCATTGAAGGTTGAATAAAAATGAATAGCCATTATGAAAGATAGCTTAATGCTTTCTCATAAAACCTTACCTTCTAAACTAGCTGTCATGTTTCTTAATATGGTTGTGTCCATCTAATTTAAGATATTTGAAACTTATAACAATGCTAGGTAAAGTATATTAAGTGGGAACCATGTTTTAAAATTTGTGCATTGATCTTTTCATTATTTAATATGTGGTACAGGTGATTTATGTCTTAAAGGAAAGACATAAGGTGGCATGCAATGAATGAAAAGGATTACAGGATCATTAAATGTAGCATCATGAATTTTATGAAAAAAAGAAATCCTCTTAAAATATAAATATACATATATTATATAAAATATATACTATAGTAGCATATGAGCAATATTTGAAGATTAAGAATAACTTATTGTAAGCATATTAAAAATAGAAAAATTAAATTATAGATGAACAAATTTTTCAGTATAAATTATCTATATATTGTTAGAATTCTAAAATTACCTGTATTCGATTAACTGAAACTTACATTCAAATTATTTTTGTATCTTAAACTTATCCAAAATCTAATTAATAAAAAAGATGTGGGTGATTTTCTGTCTGTCATGTTTGTATTCAAACATATATTAGTTGTTTTTCCATAGAAAAAAATATATGAAAATGACTTTTAATCTAACTTTGCCTCCTGAGTTATTCCATTAGATAATATATACATTATCTATTATACACACACACACACACACACACACAATGATTAAAGAAGACTTTTAAAACTCAGAAATTAAAGAATATATATTATGTATGCATTCTTAATACTACCTGCCATTTAATTTTATATCACTGAGTTATTAATATTATATTAACAAAATTAGTGAATGATTAGGAAATTTGTTAAATAAAGGAGTTTTATTTTTATTTTTATATGTAAAAGAAACATATTGTCTTAATAAAATAAAATACCTTACATATTTGTATTTAATAAATATCAGAATTTGTGGATTCTGATGTTTTTGTATACATTTTATCAAGAACTTACATGGTGCCAGAAGGTGCATGAAAACACATCAGTGAACTTACCAAGCAGTGGGCCCTTCCTGGTAAGACAAACCCACTGATAAAATAGTGGCATAATTTTTTATGGGGGTAACCATCAAGCTACTGGACATGAGGACTGCTGGAGGGACTCAATCTCTGGTACTATAAATTTGGTCAAAAGCCCATGACTGGGTTTTTCAAATGTCCCAGGGGTCAATGGACTGTTGTTGTGCTAAATAATTATGCTATCAAACACATAATATTTTGTTCATAACAAATATTAATTTTTAAATGATAGGGCAACTAAATTAATAAAGTAAGCAACAAATGATGCAGAAAATCTCTACATAAGGAAATAATCACTTTTCAATGTCATTAAAACTAATAATTCCCATACACTTCATAATTAAATTTAGACATTATTTATGCATTAAATAGAGTTTGGCATGCTTTCTACTTGGCAGTATTTGAACATTAAATGTAATTGCTGGATGCCAAGGGAGTGGTGAAAGTCTTTTTTGTAAATATAGACTAAATGTCAGGTTATCACAGTGCTTTTTTTTTTTTTTTTTTTTTTTTTTTTTTTACTCAGTTTGGTTAAGTTCATAGATTCCAAAATATTGTGAGTACTTTTCATTTATTTTATTTATTTTGTGGAATCTAGTCTCTGTGTACAGACTGTCCAGAAATAGTGTTTTTCTATATGAACCAGCAGGCTCACTGTCAATAGAGAAGAGAAGACCAATGGCTTATATACTAGGGAGACACTAGAAAACTGGCTCCCATCATTTTAAGATCTAAGTGGAAATCAGGTTGGACTAAAGCTGGATTCAAGAATATTGCTTGGAAGTTTATTTTTAGCCAATTATTTTCTTGTAATGGGAACTACTCCAATGAATATGAACAATCTCCCCATGCCACATTTGTATCAAAGTCTCATAAATTCAGGAAAGCTTTTCTGTGGCACATTGCTTTCCTTAGGTAAATGTAATAACTTGTAATCCCCTTAGAGGCACATCCCATAACAAAAAAGGTTTGTAGCATTCAGAGACATTATAGTGGGAAAATTATTTTATTCAAACAGATGCAATGTTCCCTTTCCACTACCTCACTTTGCATAACACCATTGCCTTTGGGTCAAAAATGAGAACTTATGACTGAAAGAAAATAACTTGGGAAACAGTCCTGTCAGTCACATCGTTTTTGAATAATAAGTAGTGATAATGACAAATATAGTTTAGAGCATTTTTATTTCTAAAATTTCAAAGCATGCATGAAGGTCAAGGAGAGATAATAATGATACTCATTCCTTTTTTTTCCTAACACAAGAATAGGGTTGCATAATTTAGGAAATATATTAATGTAAAGGGCACTTTCTCAAAGATTGACAATGGCATTATAAGAGCTACATACCATTTCCAGAATGAGTCCTTATCTGGGGAACACAGTGCTAAAGGCCATCTGGAATCCATTTGCATGCATCCATGATGTGTGTGCTATATAAACCATTGTAAACAGAGTTTCTAAATAAATTGTGCCAGTGTAATACGAGTTATTCAACCAGGGCAACTTGCTGGAGGTCTATGGAAGAGATAGATTGCTCCAAGTCACGACAAGACAAGTCGTATTGTATTAGTTTCAAGGAAAAACCAAAGGCCATTTCAAAGTTAAAACTACTTATCATAGTAGATAAGCTTTTGGTGATAACTTGCAGCTTAGTTATCATGCAGTTTCAATGAAATCTAGTCTTTCTATACGACTTTTTTTCACATAGCCATATTTTTAAAAACAATTTTAAATATAAAAGATGTCTCTTCAATACTTCGTATAAATCTAATGGTTTATGAGGCTCTTAACTTCTAATTTTATATGAGAATGGAAATATTAGCTGTAAGAATTATATGTTATGTAAATAATATTAAGAAAATACTCATCAGGAAAAATATACCATATATATAATATAATATAATATAATATAATATAATATAATATTTATCCCTCCCTATTGCTCGGTTGTACCAACTATAAGGTAAGTAGCCAGTCATTGTATTTACTGCTGTGTTTATTATTTTGATTACAGATGCTTAACAGTAAGCAGACAGTCAAATTAGTTTAGAATTGTATAAAGCTAATCCATCCTAATTATACACACACACAAAAAAAAACAACCCACAACTGTGTGACATACAGTATTTTAACTGAACTATTTTATGAATTTAAGAATTTTATATTTAAGTGTATTTTCATATGGCTTAAACAAAGTTCTCTGGAAATTATATACTTTAAAAAGTTTTTAAATTGCAATATCTTTGCTGAGGAGATACTTTCATCAATAAAGTGTTTGCCTTGCTAAAAGAAGGACCTGGGATTAATTTCTGGATTCCAGATAATGAAATTTTAATTTTTTCCCTATGTAAACAACCAACCAACCAACAAGAGCAACAAATCTGGGCCTCATAGTACGAACTTGAAATACCCAGAATATGGAGGCAGATCTCCAGGGTGTACTGGCCAGTCAGTGATGCTAATTTTTGAAAGTTTCAGAACTGAGAAAGACCCTCTCTCTAGGAATAAAGTGGGCAGAATCTGAGAAATGACCCTAATATTGCATTATGGCTCCCAAACACATGCACATACATGTGCACATATAGTCAATCAGAGAGAAAAGGAGAGAGGGAGAGAGAGAGAGAGGGAGAGAGAGAGAGGGAGGGAGAGAGAGAGAGAGAGAGAGAGAGAGAGAGAGAGAGAGAGAGAGAGAGAGAGAGAACACATAGAAAGAGACAGTGAGACAGGGAAAGGAGAAAGAGGGTTAGGAGGAGGAAGAGGAAGAACAGGAGTAGAAGCAAGAAGAGGAAGAGCAGGAGGAGCAATATTCAATTGGTTGATACCAGAGGGTAACAAATGTAAAGGGCACTGTTATGTGGTAATAAAATATATGGGAAGATACTCCTAAATTATCACTTCATAGAGAACAGTGGTTATTAGAGATGGATTTGTGAAGCTTCTCTTAAAACCCTATATCTTAGAATAGTCCACTGGAAAAAAAAAAAGCAGAGGAGACTTTTGCTGACACTGCCTCTCCCCCGTTTGTCAAAATTTTATTATAATAAATTCTGCACACTTTTAAACACTGTGGTATGATACCTTTAGTAACACCTGGGATATATTAGTCTCCTATCTTGAAAACTGGGGGCATATATGATATGAAATCAATTGACAAAGATAAAAAATCTATAGATAATGATCTGAGGATGTCTCACAAAATTTCCAGGTTATAAAAAGATTTCCAGGTTATCAAAAGTTGGTCCCTGAGAGGCAATGCGGCTTGAGCAAATGGGTCTGAAATGGTGCTTGATCATAGCACTCAGTGAGAATTGTGCCCTGTTCTTTCAATAGGGTTCTATATAACAAAATGGGATATCAGTCATGTAAAATCCATCTTTATCTATTATGAAAAGTCTGGTCAATCAGACAGAACATATGTGAAGACCACATTCTATCTCCTAGAGCCCTTAAGAAAGAGCATTAATTAATTAACAACATAAAGCAAAATGAACTGAAAGCAAGTGTTCCAGCTAATCCAAGGCAAACTCTGGCCAGCACCTATCCTTTCTGGGAAGCATCAGGTGGCTATGTGTTGTTCTGCTTTCTCATTCAACGTCACAGTAACAATAGCCCTTGGAAGAATTGTTTTTCCTAAATTTTTTTGAAAATAGGTATTTTTCATACAGTATTTATTCTGATTATGGACCCTCCCCAACTTTCCCCAGATCTTCCCCACTGCCTGAGTCATGAAATCCATCCTCTTCTTTCTCTTTAGAATACCATACTTTCTCATTAGAATACTAACAGCCACCTTGAAAAAAATAAATAAAAATAAAAATGCAGAATAGGGTAAAACAAAAACAAAAGGAAAAGAGTCAAAAGAAGCACATGAAAAACATAAAAGAGATACACAAATTTACACATGCAGAAATTCCATAAGAGCACAAAACTTGGAACTACAATATCAGACAAAGGACCCGTAAAGTAAAACAATAATAATAATAACAACTATAACTATAACATCCTTGACAAGGAATTATGAGAAAAAAAAAACTCCAAAAATGTCATTGAGTTAATTTTGTGTTGGCCATCTATTACTAGACATGGCTCCTTCCCTCAAGAATGATTTTTATACCCAGTGAGACTCCATTGGCTGAAACTAATCTTTCATTTGCTAGGCTTTATCAATTTAAGAAAGCTTCTGCATTAGGGGTGGGGTGTGTATGTACATTTTCCCTCTTAACCCAGAACCCTATCTGGCCTAGACCTTGGCAGGCCTTGTGTATGCTGCCACAGTCTCTGTGAGTTCATATGTGTATAGGTTGTGCTGTGTTTATAAGCCTTGTTACCTTGGTGTCCTTCATCTCTTCTGGCTCTTAAAATCTTTGTCTTCTCTTCTGCAGGGTTCCCTGTGCCCTGAGGGGGGAGAGATTTTATAGATATTTCATTGAGGACTGAGTGTTCCAAGTTCCTTCACTCTGCACATTGTCTAGCTGTGGGGTTCTAATGTTTTCATCTACTGCTGGAGGAACCTTCTCTAATGATGACTGAGCAAGACACTGACCGATTAGTTGGTAAGTAGATTTCATATAATCACCGAGGTTAGGTCGGATAGTAAGGAAGTGAGTGGGCAGTAGATCTTCCTAGAAAGGGAAATCAAATAGATATAGATGGATGTGGGGTTGGTACTAGAATCTGCAGTAGGAAGATCAAATGGGAAGGAGGAGAAAAGAAGCAGGTGAAGAAGGGAATATGGGGAGAGATAACTAAGGGCTATTTGCCAGGTGAGAAGGAAGCCTAACAGTGTAGACTCTTCCTAGAATACATGCATATGTGAAGATGATCTATATTTGTCCCTGATAACTGATACATCTCTTCTTCCAGAACGTATAGATTCAATGCCAAAACAAAAGGTGTACATATGATGATCTGATGTACTATCCTGCTTAAAGTCCTGGACAGGACAAACCAGTTAATCTGGTTATTGGAACTCACTACCTTGTGCTGGCATAGTCATCTACTGCATGTCATTTGTCTTGGAATGTAAGCCTGTAACTCCACTCACGTTCTTTCCTAGATATTAAAAAAAGTATTTAACACGCAGAAATTTAGAAATTGAGGAAATAGATTTACTAATTGTAACTTTATGTACCGAAATTTGAGGAATGATGGAACAGGACCACTGTCCTCTCTGAGTCTGAGTGTGTGAGTCCCGAGAGTGCTGATGTGAAAGGGCAGAACACGGTAACTAACATCTTAGCTCAAAAAGAGACAGTTGATTTTTCCTTTCTCACTTCATTGTTGTGTTCTTACCCTCAGTAGATTAGAAAATGGTTAAACTCACTAGTGGGGACAAATTATTACTGAGTTTAGTGATCAAAATGCTAAGTCCCGTGGAAGCACCCTTAGACACATACAGGAATGTTTCACCAGTTATCTGGTGAATCTTCCAGCCCACTCCAGTTGATGAGTAAATTACCACAGTAGTCATGAGGCTTTTGGTATGAGCAAAACTGTAAGAAAAGGTGAGTAGCAGAAAGTGTGAGCCACCTGTTTAATTTTTCATAATACTTGGCTATCTGCTCCTTACTTGGTTCCAAATATACCACTCATACATGTCATTAAAATGGTGTTTTTCTCTGAGCTTGACTGTGCCACCTGCAGATAGCATTTCAAGAGATGAGGATTATTATTAACGATACTCTAAAAATAACTTAGTGTAACTATTACATGAAGGTGAACTGACTGTATTCTAATTGCAAAGGAAGGACAGACAGGAAATGGTAGAGATGGTTCCTTTGCATTTTGTTTATCAGATTGGCTTCAAAATTATGATAAATTTTTCATTTCAAATGTATGTGTATGTGTATACATCTCTCTGTGAGTATGTGAATAAGAGTTCTTACACTCCATAAATTAAAAAAATTAATTTAAAAGTTATATTTAAGTTATGTGCTCAGATTTCTGGCATACGTGACTGTACCTCAACTAATAGCACTACTGTCTTTCGGGCACCATTGTCTGTAATCATAAATCTCTTGTATGAATAGTGAAATATTTCAAGAGCCAAATTGCGTTCTACCTTGAAAACAACCAGTTCACGCGACTCTAGCATTTTTATTCATGGTATTTTATGGAAAAATGCAAAAGCTACCATTTGACTTGATGCAACCGTTGTTTACATTTAGATTCTCTGATCCATGCACACACAGGTTCAGTAACTGGTTATATATGCACTTGCATGTGAATCTGCAAGTAAATGATTCTGGCTTATACATAACAGATTTATGTACCATAGTGATACACTTATTGAGTCTTTTTGCCTCAGTGTCTTCCTTAGATTGCTCAGTCTCATAATAGGAAGGCCATTTTATTACTATCATTATGGAGAATTCTTTTTAAATATAATATTGATATACTTTCAAAGGAGTGCATTTCCAAAGTGCCCTCAGGTTGGTTTAGTTTTGTCATGCTAAATAAACATTTGCAACTGATTGATTGGAGTATGGAAGGTAGAGCACTGGTTCTCACTCATGTTAGGCAAACTACCATAGAACTTCATGCCCAGGCCTCTCTCAATGTTTTTGTTTAAATCACCCATGCTGGCCTCGAAACTCATTCTGTAGCCCAGGCATGTCTTGAAACTGCCATCTGTAGTAGAATATTTTAAGATGTGTTACTTTTGTTTATATTGCATTTGTTTAATTCTGTGAAGCTGTGTTACTGTGCCTGTCTAAATCATCTGATAGTTTTAATAAAGAACTGGCCAATAGCAAGGCAGGAGGAAGGCTGGTGAGCAGCGAGTATAAATAAAAAGAGAAATCTGAGGAGAGGGATTGGAGCTAAGATCTAGAAGCCAGAGAAGGAGGAGGATCCCAGGGGCCAGTCACCCAGCTACATAGCAAGCTAGGGAGTAAGAGTAAGATTTACAGAAGGTAGAGAATGGGAAAAGCCTGGAGGCAAAAGATAGATGGGTTAATTTAAGGAAAGGTGGCTAGAAACTAAGGCAAGCCAAGGCCAGGCATTCATAAGTAATAATAAGCTTCTGTGTGTGATTTATTTGGGAACTGGGTGGTGGGCCCCACAAAAGAATAAAATACCACCAACAACAGTCATCCTTCTGACTTAGATTCTTGACTAGCTAGGATTACAAACCTCTTTCCCGATACCTCACTTACAGGAGTGTGGCCCATCAATACTGCAGTGCCCATGGATCAGTTGAGGGCATGGAGATAAACCACTCTGGAGACAGTTTCAGGGAAAAGAATCTTGTAGTCAGAAGATTTCCTCTGACTTGCCTGGCCTATGGTCAGGAAAAAATCTCTCACTCACAGTCCCACAGCCTTTTATAAAATAATCACACAGAGGTGTAGTATTATTTATAACTGCTCGGCCATTAGCTCAGGCTTATTACTGACTAGCTCTTTTATTTAAATTAACCCATAATTCTCATGTATGTTTAGCCACATGACTTGTACCTTTTCTCAGTGCTGCCTTGTCATCTTGCTTCTGTGTATGGCTGGTGACTCCTGACTCAGCCCTTCCTCTTCCCAGAATTCTCCTTGTCTGCTTATCCTCCTGTACTTCCTGCCTGGCTACTGGCCAATCAGTGTTTTATTTATCTACCAATCAGAGCAGCACACATTCACAGCATACAGAGTGACCTTCCACAGCAGTGTCTGCTTTATTGCACGTGAGCAACCATTTATATGGTGGAAACCTATCAGGTGTGATTGGTTAGCACATTTCCTCAGACTGAGTAGTGAGTTCTCATACCACCAAGGTCTCTGTGTGGAAGAAGCACACTGAAGGAGACATGAAGAGCACAGACTCGTCTGCAGGGCAGCTACTAGCTACTCACTCACTCTATTTCAGAATTCAGTGTTTCTGACTTCTGGGGCATGGTGTGTCAATGCTTCTTATTTATAAGCACAGTGTTCCAGGTAAGCTGGCTGCCGGATCACACCTGCATTTTCTTCTACAGGCTTACACATACGTTTTTATGGAATTGTTTAGGAAAGGGTGTTGTGAGATCTGCCACTATCAGACCTTTGAACTTACTGTCAGGGATGATGGAATTGTGAGAGAATATAATTTAGCAGTACTGAGAGTAGGGAAGATTTCCGCTTATCTTCTTTTACATTTAGTTTTCTTATTTAACATTTTTAATGTAAATGTGCTCATTTCCAGTCCAAGAAAAATGAAGAGTATGTTATACTATCACTTATATTATATTTTTTACTGGTTATGTAGAAATGAAATTCCTTTGATATTATTTTGTAAGTACTGATTCTGCAAAATGCAGTGATTTAAGTTCCATTCATTTCGCAGGCCACATAATGTGCTGAAATTGCATTATATAGAAATACAGTTCATTTAAGTAAAAGTTTCCTAGGAAAGCAAAATAATCTACATTAGCCACTAAATTTCATCCCTGCAAAAATAATGTTATAGTTAATCTTCAAATAATTTTAAAATAGCAACCATTACTGTCAAATACTTTACAGAAAATAATAGTTTTATTTATAATAGAAATTTCCACCAATTTTCCATGAATGCATAGAGCAGCATTTTCAGAAGAAGATATCAGTCTTATGTACAAAATTAACCAAGACATCATCTTTTCTCAAATTATATCCCCATCATATTGTTGTATACAATCACATTATTTAACTTCTTGAGGAGAAGAAAACTGTTTCCTGTTCTCAAACATGAACACTAGCACAAATAAAGTCATTTCACAACATTTTCATTCAAAACACACTGTGTTTAAGCTCTCTTGATATCTGAAATCCACCCTAATCTCTATATGCACTAAAGAAGCAACTTTGAACACTGACAGTGTTAAATTAAAGAAAGAATTGCAAAATCATGCCTCAAAATGAACTCAGTCCTCCTCTAGTAGTGATGAATTACAAATAAAATGTGACACAGTATATAAAAATACAAAGCAAGTGTCTTCATTTGTTTTAATTTTTCCATCATATTTTTCAATCATAACTTTCACATTGAATGACCATGTTACTTCAAAGGTAGCTAACATCTTAGAATCTGATAACACATGTTTGGGAAAATGAAAGGCCAAATAGACTTGCATTTAGAGAGAATAAAAAAGATGGAACATCTTACATAGATACATTTGGCTATTCCTTTATAGGCGATTAACTATGCACTTTCCAGAAGAAAGAAAAAGAGGAACGCAGGCCCCATTAATTAACTGTTATCATGGTAGAAAAAGAAAAAGAAAAAGAAAAAAAGGAACGAAAAAACCCTGACCATCTCCTCACTGAAATCGATAAGACTATGGCCACTCTACTTGTATTCTCACTTTGTTCTGTTCGTACCTTTCCTACATCCAGGAAAAATACAACTGCATCTCAGTATCCCAGAAGAGTATGATTATTGTAAATCAGCAGGCTAAGCATTTTTCTTTAAAATGATTATATGACTGAGCAAGTAATACATAAGATCAGTAAGAAATAAGTTGTAAGTAGCTAGACTTTATTCAAAATATTTCTTCATTCCTCAGCATCAAGAAATGCATGATTTCTACATGTGCTCAGTAAGAAGTTTCATCTGGAGAGAAATTCTGAGGTTATTGCAGTTTCTTGCACCAAGAACCTGGATCAAGTCATTCTAAATAAAGATAGAACCACACCTACTTAAAACTCTGTCTCAGAATAAATTTTGTATTTCTGAAAAAATAATTTTTTTATTCTTCATTAACCTTGTAAGAGTTGTGCTTTCTCTGTCACATAGCTGAAATCATATTCATGCAGTGTATTTCGATAATTTTCATCTTTTAAACCTGATATAACTTGATCTGGTCCATTTAAAATCAAAATGATTGATAACTGGAAATTCATTATGGTTAAGGCTCATTGTATTTAATAGCATTTCAAAATTAATTGTAAAAAACGCATGTTAAAATATAGATATATTTAATTAGTCTAGAAATAGCTGCATCTTTTGTTTTAATCTCCTATAAAAAACCTAGATGCTATGCTAGGTTTTCAAAATGACAAATCATGTTCTGTCTTGTGCCTTTAAATATGGGAGAATGAATAGATAAAAGTAAAAACAGTCACTATAATGTGTACCATATATTTGTTCTGAGTGTTTTTTTTTTTTTTTGAAAAAAATCTTCTCATTGCCTTTATTTGATCCTTGGACACTGTATAATACATCAAATTATTATTGTTTATGCTATAAATACAAACAAATATATATCAGTTAAAACTGCAGTGTTAAAGTAATATTTGATTAGAAGCTTCTCATTTACTTATTTTACAAATACTCAATTCTTATTGTTTAGTTTTATTTACAGATTAAAGATGTGTTTGAAAAATGAAAATGGATGGAAAGTAGAAAAAAGAAAACAAGCTGAATAAAATCTTGTCCTAAACAATTTGAAATACCAAAATAAATATGACAGGCTACCATTTCTTATCATTCCATTATATGTCAACTAAACTATTATATATTGACCTTTCTTTTTCTTTTTATTGAAAATAGATTATTTTCTCACACAATATCTACTGATGATGTTTTCACATAGCCTGTACTATTCTAATGAGAGACAGAAAGGAGTGGATCTGGATAGAAAGAGAGGTGGGGAGGAACTGGGAGGAGTAGAAGGAGGAGGAACCGTAATCATTTGTTCTTTATGTCATTTGTTCTTTATGTACAGGGTGTACAAGAAAAGCAATGATATGCTTTACTCAATATCTGAAAGTATTGAAAGGCAGGTTTTGGAGATGACAAAAATCAGTAAGTGTATGTCTACCAAGCCCATAACCATATAATTAAGTCAATTGATGATCATCACCAGCTTCATGGACAAACTCTTATCTCTAGGGATAAATTTGAGAGTGATAAAGCAGTATTTTCCAACATTAACCTCTGTCTTTCACACACTGGCAAATAAGCATGAGGACCCACAATTACACATTTGCACACACAAATTTAAAAAAAATTGTGAAAAGCTTTTGACAAGCAGTAAGTATTGTGAGCTGTGGGTGGAATTCTTAATTGGTTGATTCTATTGAACAGTGAGACCAAGAGGTCCATAAGCTTTCAAGTTATCTGACAAAGCTAATAATTGAATATGACATTAAGAACAAAGGAAGAATTATGCCTATAGCTGATAATGTTGATATTTGCAAACCCCTTTAATATGTTCAGGTAGAAATATTTAGCAGCAATTGGAGATCAGGTGATGAAGTGAAAAAAATGTTTGAAAATCTATGTAAGAATTATTGATATAGATAGTTTAAGAAGATGAAATTAGATGAATAATATGTATCACTCTCAAATAGAGACAGAGAAGCATGAGATTCTCAAAAATCTTAATAATTGATGTTTTAATAAAAGAAGCAGAATTAATAGAGAAATAAAAAGATGTCACAAAAATTTTTTGGGAAAATAGATGAAGCAGCTGTTTTCCAGAGCCCACAAAAGACTGTAATATAACAGTTTTGTATTTGTGGAAGACAAGAGTTTACCAAGAACTTTCAGTCTGGAGAATAAAGTAAATTCAGTACCCTTAGATTCTTCCAAACTATGTAGACTATATACCTATAGTTCTTTAGAGCAAGGAAGGTTTAACTATGTCTCATCTAGGTCTTTTTCTTCAGGCTCCATGCATTTAGAAGGACCACCAAACATCTTTTGATACTGAAATATGGATAGGCATGCATGTATATATGTGTGTGTAAATGCATGCATCCATGAATGCATTTCCCCAAGGAGCTCAGTGGAGAAACATCCATGATATTCAATAGAAGCATTCAAATTCTGTGCTTCTCCAGAATCTAGAAGTGTGTTGCCAAGACCAGAATCTGCAAATGACTAATCTCTAAACAACAGGCTTAGTCTTCTTCACAGGTCATGTCAGCAAGGTATGACTTGATTCCATATTTATTTCACTCACAATGTTTTACTGGTAAGGGCCTCTGTGAAGTCCTTTTACTAGGTTTGGATGACATGTAAATACTCATTGAAATTGTGCTCTGTTGTGATTTTTGTGTGAAATCTGCATTGATAATAAATATAATTGTAGATCATCAATTTTAACTGAATATGATCTTTTATGTGAATCTACTGCTAAAATTTTACTCACCATTCAAATGTAATAACCTTGAATACCATTAAGCTACCAGAAAAAAATTCAGGGATTGATTACCACAGATTAATTATATTACAAATGGTATTTTTAAGGATGTTACAATAAATAAAGTGCATATAAAATAAGAATTTAAACAAGTAAAATCTAAGTCAGGATGTTTGTAACTTTGTTGTGAAGAAAAAAGTCTTAATTCCCTTCTTAAATTTAATAGACATCCATGACCCAATAAATAACCCACATTAATATATGTAAACAATGACAATTACACTTATTTTGAAACGTTATAAAAGAGACGAAGATCTTGTGAAGAACGTGGTTTCAAAACAAAGTGAGAGGGGCACAAGAGAGGACAATTTGGAGTGAACATGCCCAAAATATATGATATGCATGTATGAAATTGGATACAGTTTATAATGAGTATCTCCAAATAAGATCAGATGTCTGTCACTTAGCTAAAATTGGGATCAAAGTCTGTCTTCCCCTGAACTTTTTAATATCAACTTCTTTTTCTTTTATCCTTTAAAAAATAAATACATTGTCTCATTTAAAAGAACGTTGAACATCTTTATATGCAATAGGAAAAAAATGTGTTTTCTCTTCCAACATCTCTGGATGTTATTATGCTGACATGGACATTTCCCTTGTCCTTTTTAATAATTTCATTATAGAAACAGTTTAACCACAGCCGTTCAAGTTCATTGGTCATTAGTGTTAGTGCTGCTTAAGTGACTTCTGTTTCCAGACAGTGAGTAGAATTGCTAACTCTGTGCTGTTCAAGCCAAGTTGTCCATCAAAATAACTTCAATCTCCTTAAAATATTTCTTTTTAGACTCTGTTTGTCCTCAGAATTTTCAAAAGACTGAAAGCAGTTCCTGTGACCTCAATATACCAGAACAATTGCTCTACCAGTAGAAAGGGTGTTATATTTTGAATAGCATTAGCAGGTTAAGTTTTAAATGTCTTCTAATATTAAAAGCCTAATATCCTTATCATTATAATATGAATAGATAAAATTAATTTGAGAACAAAATTAAGATAGTATTGATAGTGAAACATTAATGCCAAGTTGAACTTCTCCTGGTTTTATAAGTGAAAGATTCATTTTGTAATATTAAATTTTCATAACTGAGTCATAGAGTTAAGTCATTTTTATAGCATTAAGATTAGAAACATAAAGAGCAGTTCAGTTAATATATGTGCATAAGTACCATTGATTTTTAAAGGGCTTAGTTTAAATGAACATATGTAGATTGTATTTAAATTAATGCTAAAGGATTATACACTCTTAAGGAGATCAGTTTGTTTTGTCAGTTCAAGACAAAGTGGCAGGCACTAAGGTATCTTTTTTATGAAAAAGAAAGTAGAAGGAGCACCATACAAATGAACTGTTAAGAGTCTAAAAAATATTAAATGTAGCATTGTCTAAGATATTTGCATTTTGTAAAATGATTTATGCCATTAAATCCATTAATATGACCAAATAAAATTCCATTAAATAAAATCACAAATTCTTAAAAAGTCAAGTTCCTTAGAGATATGTTTAATTATTTAAGACCCAAAACAGAAGAGTGACATAGTATTGGTTAATAACTTTAAGTTTGCAAGAAAGTAGAAATGTAATATTATTGAGAGGGTATAGAGTTGCACAATGATTTTTAATAACTTATTTGCCGAGATGTAATTTGTATGTATCACTTTTAATATGCCATCTGTACTGTAGAAAGAACTATGAGTATGATAATGTTTTCCATTGCTAATAAAACTAAATCTGAGATTAATGAGTTGGTTTCAAGCACAGGTGTAACTGACTTTATGTCCTGTTACTCAACATCCAGACTCATCCTTTATTGTGTCTGTCAAACATTTTGGGATTCTCTGTTTGTAGGAAAATAAGTAAGATTGTACATTTTGGGATCTCTTACAGATGAGATTTAATTAAATTAGTTAATTAATTAATAGCATCTATTTGTTTTATTATATGTGTATGAATATTTTATCTGCAAGTATGTGCACCATGTGCATGCCTGCTGCCATGGAGACCAGAGTTGATCTTCTGGAACTGTAGTAGTAAATGGTTATGAGTCACCATGTTTTTCTATGAAACTGAATGAGGAGAGACTTCCAATGGAGGATTGGGGCACCAACCCAACCACATAACCTTTGACCTATAATATGTCTGCCTATAAATTATGCTGGTGTAAAGGTGCCATAGAATTAAGGAGTGGCCAACCAATGACTGGTCCAGCTTGAGACACATACCATGAGAGGAAGCTCACCCGTAAGGGCCAGGACATAGAGGTTCAGGATTAGTATCTCCCATTCCTCTGAGTATTAGTGAGAGACACTCTCATTGATTCCTGGGAGTTTCCATTGCACTAGGTTTCTAGTGAATCCCAGATTCTAATTGTCTTTTCCAGCACTCCCTCCATCCTTCCTTGACCTGGACCTGATCCCTCCTGTTTTCTTGTCCATCTATGATGTCTATTCTATTTACAGTGACATTGATGTGTCACCACCCTCCCCCAGCCCTCCTTGTTAATTAGCTTCTTTTTGTCTGTGGATTGTAGCATGGTTATCATTTACTTTATGACTAATATCCACTTATAAGTGAGTACACACCATGTTTGTCTTTCTGAGTCTGGAAAAGACAAAATGGCAGCCTATATAATAGGAAAATATCTTCACCAACCCCATGTCTGATTTCCAAAATATATATAGAATTCAAGAAACTAGACATCAGAAAACCAAATAATCCAGTTAAAAATTTGAGTTAATTGGGATTATTTGGTTTTCTGATGTCTAGTTCAGACGTAAATAGAGAATTCTCAACAAGAGATTCTCAAAAGTCAGAGAAACACTTGAAGAATTGTTCATCATCCTTAGCCATCAGGGAAATGCAAATCAACTACTCTGACATTTCCTCTTAAATGTTTCAGAATGACTAAGAAAAAAACACAAGAGACAGCTCATGTTGGAGAGGATATGGAGCAAGGGGAATACTCCTCCATTGCTTGTGGGATAAACAAAAGTTTTCCTGTGTCCCTCAGCTGCTCCTAAATAATTACTCAGAGGCTTAATATGAACTACAAATGCTTGGCTTGTGGCTCAGGCTTATTACTAGCTAGCTCTTACATTTAAATTAACCCATATTTCTTATCTATGTTTTGCCACATGGGTTGGGTCTTATTACCTGACTTTCTACATCTCTTGTTTCTTTGCCTGTTGGCTGGCTGGCATCTGCCTCTACTCTCTTCCTTTTCCCAGCCTTCTCCCAGTCTGGTCACCCTGCCTCTACTTCCTACCTTGATACTGGCCAATCAATGTTTTATTAAACCAATCTGAGTGACAAAACTTTACAGCGTACAAGACCATTATCATACATAACATGGGAGTTTAAAATTGGACAGCCACTTTAGAAATAACTATGGAGGTTTCTCAGAAAACAGGGAATAGACCTACCTCAAGATCTAGCTACACCACTCATGAGCTTATACCCAAAGGATGCTCTTCCATACCACAAGAACACTTGCTCAACTATGTTCATAGCAGCTTTATTCATAATAGCTAGAAACTGGAAAGACCACCAGTTGAAGGCTAGATAAAGAAAATGTGGTACATATACACAGTGGAGTATTACTCAGCTGTTAAAAACATTGACATAATGAAATTTGCAAGCAAATGATAGAACTGAAAATCATCATTGAATTCTTTCCCATGACAATGGAAATTTTTGGAGCAGGAGTCTAGATGGTAGACTTAGGTCACTGGAAGCTTGCTTTGAAAGGATATGTTTTTGTTCTTTACCTTTTATATGTGTTATCTCTTTGATTCTCTCTATCTCTCTCTAATTCACTCTCTCTCTCTCTCTCTTCTCCCTCCCTCCCTCCCTCCCTCCCTCCCTCCCTCCCTCCCTCCCTCTCCCTTTCCTGGCTATCTTAATGTGAGCATCTTGGCTCCAGTGAGTACTCTTATTATACTTCTGTGTTTTTTCTGTCTCAACACAGACCTCAAAGATACAGATCTAAGTGATTATAGAATGAGTCCCCTAAAATCATGACACAAAATAAATTTTAATCCAAAGGTTGAGTTTCTGGGATATTTTCTCACAATGATGTAAAAAACAATAACACATCTTTTTTCCAATATCATTACTAGCTAAAAGTTGTAAAGTACATTTTCTGATTTTCAAAATATTCCTGGCCAATTTTATGTTTTATATTTAATATAGTTATATATAATGATCAATTTCCTTTCAAATGAAACAACTTTTCATTAGCTGAAAAAAATGTGCTTTTTTCTTGTCTTTTCTCCTTTTTTTGTCTACTGTGGTGCCTTTGCTCTCACATTAATTATATTGAAGTTTAGAAATATTAACTCACGTGATATCTTATAAGCAGAAAATTAGTAAATTTTGCTTTTTCAGACACCAGACCAGTGACTCATTGCAATGAACATTTGAAAGTGGAGATGACTGGACCAAAGGGTATACTATGTGAAACACTGTAGCCCCCTTTGATGAATGAAGAGGTATTGGAAAGGCAGGAAAGATGCAGTAGTGCAAAGAAGTTTTTGTTTGCTTGTTTTGCTTTAATTTTCATTTTGGAGGCCTGCTGCAGAATGGAGGTAAGGATATGGAGGGACTGGGAGGTGAGAAGAATTAGGATGCATGATGAAAAAATTCCAGATTCAATAAATAAATTATGGTAAATATAAATAAGAAATAGATGTTGCTGCGATTTAAAAACTACTTTTGCTTTCCAGTAAATAAAAAATCAAATTATCATCATGTAAGTGAATTTTATTTATGCATCTTATTAGTATGTGTTGTTTAGATATGTGTCAAATTGACAAACTAATATCATCTAGGAAGAGGCAACCTCATCTAAAAAAATGTTCCCACCAGATTGGCCTGTGGACAAGTCTATGGCACATTTTCTTGATTGACTATCGTTGTGAGAGGGCCCAGCTGGGCTATTGGAACTGCTTACTATAAGAAAGCTAGCCATGAGGAACAAGCCACTAGGCAGCACTCTCCCATGGCCTCTGTAGCAGTTTCTTGCTATTCTTGAGTTCATGCCCAGACTTCCTTAGAAGATGAAATAAATCCCTTCTTCTCCATGTTGCTTTTGGTCATGGTGTTTTATCACTTAGAAACTTTTAGTAAGATATCTATGTCAGCAAATTTGTGTGCATGTGCGTGTCAGGGAGTGTTGTTGCTGTTGTTGTTTCTGAAGCTGGAGCATACTAATTGGCTGTATTGGCCAGGTTCAAGAACCTAGGAATTCTTCTACCTCTGTAGTTGCAGGTCTGGGGTTACAGGCATGTGCCACTGTGGCCAGCATTTGATGTGGTGTCAGAGTTCTGAGCTCAAGCACATTAATCATGAGTCATCTTCTAGTTCCTAGCATGAAGTTTTAAATAAAAATTTTACATTAAGATTTAATATATATTTACTTAAAATTCACCATTCATTTCTTAAAAATTAAAAAAAATGAAATTAATTCATTTGTAATTCAAATTAATATTTTTTAAGCTTTTAATTTTTACTTATAAATATTATTTTGTTTGATGGGCTGTTGAGTATCTCATCAACACTATGTACATAGAACAGCAGTGTGGGTACAAAAGAGAGTGTCCTTGGTATTCTACTTAGAAGTGTCATTTTAGCCCTTTAAAATGACTTTAAAGGAAAAATATTTATTTTATTTTTTTTCTTTTATTTTACAATACTATTCAGTTCTACATAAGAGCCACAGATTCCCTTGTTCTCCCACTTCTTGCCCCCCTCCCCTTCCCCCCAGCCCACCCCCCATTCCTCCTCCAGATCAAGGTCTCCCCGAGGACTGAGATCAACCTGATAGACTCAGTCCGGGCAGGCCCAGTCCCTTCCTCCCAGACCGAGCCAAGCGTCCCTGCATAAGTCCCCGGTTTCAAACAGCTATCTCATGCAGCAAGCCTAGGACCTGGTACCACTGCCTGGATGCCTCCCAAACAGATCAAGCCAATCAACTGTTTCACCTATTCAGAGGGCCTGATCCAGTTGGGGGCCCCTCAGCCTTTGGTTCATAGTTCATGTGTTTCCATTTGTTTGGCTATTTGTCCCTGTGCTTTATCCAACCTTGGTTTCACGAAAATAAAAAGTCAATAAAATTGATCAGTCTTTTAAAATATGTCAATATAATTGGTTAATCAAACAAAATTTGGATCCTGGATATTGAGGTTTATCTAATCTATTATTTGAGAGAAATTGACTCATGATCAAACTGATCGAATAGCTTCACGCAAATAGAGCTATACACTCATTGGGCCACCAAACTATTTACAGTACTTTCTGTGGAATCAGCTTGATTTCCTGCGTTCTGTCCTTGAGAGCAGCTGAGACTTATTGGATTGTAAAAGTGAAATTACCTGGAGCAGAAAGTATTTTTAAACACATGTTTTCCCAAAGAAGGCAGCTGTCCACTGCATGAGTTCTCTGAGTACTGCAGTGCTCAGCAGTTAACTTCCTTTCCCTGAAGTTACCAGTGCAAGGAAAAAAATCTGCAACACATTGTTTTTCCGTCATTCATTAAGGCCAAGAAAGAGAACCACAACACGTTGTCTATTTTATCACTTACTATGTCCTCAGTACTATTAAAAGACTGACATTTGACAGCATAGAATTTTTATTTTAAGTCTTGAAAGCAAACAGAGCTACCTATTTATATGATAATATTAATAACAAATTTTCTTTCTTGTTTTGTTTAGTGTTTTTCTAAACAGTAACAAGACATACCTATGTGAAGACAGGAAAACTTCTTCCTGCAATATTTTCTTTCATTTGTTTTTCATTTTTAATAAAACCCATAAGTTTACTTTATCTGATAATTAATTTTATCTGATAATTAACATTACACTAAATATGGTTCATGTCAAATAAACTAATATTTATAACCTTACAAAAGTTTCCTTTTTTTTCTTTTTTTTTCGAAGCCAATTTTTATTTTTTTTCATTTTTTAAGTTTATTTATTAAATTTAATTTTACATATCAGCCACGGATTCCCTTGTTCTCCCCCCTCCCACCCCATACCCCCACGCCCACCTTGCCTTCCCCCAGCCCACCTCCATTCCCATCTCCTCCAGGCAAAGACTCTCCCGAGGATTGAATTCAACCTGGTAGATTCAGTCCAGGCAGGTCCAGTCCCCTCCTACCAGGCTGAGCCAAGTGTCCCTGTATAAGCCCCAGGTTCCAAACTGCCAGTTCATGCACTGAGGACAGGACCCAGTCCCACTGTCTGGATGCCTCCCAAGCAGATCAAGCCAATCAACTGTCTTATTTATCCAGAGGGCCCGATGTAGTGGGTAGCCATTCCAGCTTGGTTCTGGAAGTTCCAACCCCCATTGAGACTCTGGCAACTGTCACGCCTACGAGGCGGGGCGAGGGGAGGCGCCGGGACCCGAGAGCTGGATGGGTCAGGCTCTCTCTGGGCGCTCTCTCTGTGTCATGACGCTGACCGGTGCAGACTGACCGTGCAGAGCTCCGGAGAACACCGCTGGACTGCGTTACACCTTCCCCAGACCCTGCGACCTACCCATTACTCAATTTGTGAGTTACGCCATTAAATAAATATCCTTTTAACTACTTGGAGTGGCCAAAATAATTTTTCCAATAGCCCGATCCAGTTGGGGGCTCCTCAGCTATTGGTTCATAGTTCATATGTTTCCTTTCATTTGTATATTTGTCCCTGTGCTTTTTCCAACCTTGGTCTCAACAATTCTTGCTTCATACATACCCTCTTCTTTCTCATCAATTAGACTCCTGGAGCTCCACCTGGGGCTTGGCCTTTGATCTCTGCATCCGGTTCCCTCAGTCATTGGATGGGGTTTCTAGCATGACAATTAGGATGTTTGGCCAGTTGGCCTTGGAATACTTCAGAGATCTATTCAGAGGGCCTGATCCAGTTGGGGGCCCCTCAGCCTTTGGTTCATACTTCATGTGTTTCCATTCGTTTGGCTATTTTTTCCCTGTGCTTTATCAACCTTGGTTTCAACAATTCTCACTCATATAAACCCTCCTCTTTCTCGCTAATTAGACTCCTGAAGCTGTACCCGTGGCCTAGCCATGGTTCTCTGCATCCAGATTCCTCAGTCCTTGGAATGGGTTTCTAGCAAAATTATTAGGGTGTTTGGCCATCCCATCACCAGAGTAGGGTCAGTTCTGGTGTCTTTCGACCATTGCCAGCAGTCTATTGTGGGGGTATCTTTGTGGATTTCTGTGGGCCTCTCTAGCACTTTGTTTCTTCCTTTTCTCATGTGGTCTTCATTTACCATGGTCTCCTATTCCTTGTTTTCCTCTTTGTTCTTGATCAGCTGGATCTCCTGCTCCCACAGGCTCTCTTTTCCTCGACCCTCGCCCAACTAACAGAGAATTCTCAGCAGAGGAACTCAAATGGCTGAAGACATTTAAGGAAATGCTCAACATTCCTAATCATCAGGGAAATGCAAATCAAAAACAACTCTGAGATACCACCTTTTGCCTGTCAGAATGGCTAAGATCAAAAACACTGAAGACACTTTATGCTGGAGAGGATGTGGAACTAGGGGAACTCTCCTCCACTGCTGGTGGGAATGCAAGCTTGTACAACCACTTTGGAAATCAATATACCGCTTTCTTA
>NC_051076.1:47864431-48046645 GCF_004664715.2 Peromyscus leucopus
TTTATATCTTGAGAAAAGTTTAAAGAATCAGAATAGAATCAAAGAGTTGAGATTAGTAATAGAATAGTCCCTTAATTAATTTTGGTTTTGTCCTGTACCATAGCAGAAGATGGCTCTTATTCTGGCATGATACAGGGAGTTTGCATTTACCTTTTAACAACATGCTTGAGTTTAAAGAAGGAGAGAGCCATTCTCCAACTCCAAAGTCAGCTTTTAATTGAACTGGGACTATTAGAAAACCAATAGTGTTAAATCTTTAGAGAAAAGCAGAAACAAACATTTAGGAAGACATAAAATTTTTTAGATAATATATACCCATACACCGTTTCATTCTGTTTCTTGGGATAGATGATTTGTCACTTTTCTTCAGTTGTCTCATTTGTCCAGTGTTCTTCAGATTCCTTAACCTTCATTTTCCTAAAAGACAAAAACAAAAACCTTTCCCCAAGACTAATTTTGGGGATGTTCCTTTTTCGCAAGTTATTATCTGATTAAATGAAAAGGCATGTTTTATTGATACAAGTTAGTTTAAATTGGATGTTCATGCTGGTTGATGAACTATCACCTCCTCAATTAAGAGGTCTCTCTTGTTCAAATCGAACCTTTATCAATTTTGATGGTACCCACAGCTTATCTTCTCCTGTGGAAACAAAAGCAAAACCACGTTCCCAATGTAATACATACCCTGGTTTCCATTCTGAGGTCAGCACATCCTTAAAGTATATAGGCTGATTTAATTCTGTAGTTTTTTCTATTATCCAATGTCTCTCTGCAGCTGTTGTTCCTTTCTCATTGGCATTCAGAAAATTCAAAGTTAGAAGAGCATTATGTAGTCTATTTCTGGGGGTTTTTGTTACCCATTTCTGTTTATTTAGCATATCCTTTAGAGTTCTGTTTGATCTTTCTATAACTGCTTGACCTGTAGGATTATGTGGTATGCCTGTAATATGCTTTATATTGTAATAAGCAAAAAACTGTTTCATTTTAACAGAGACATATGATGGAGCATTGTCAGTTTTGATTTGTGCAGGTATACCCATGATGGCCATAACTTCTAGCAAATGACTGATTGCAGAATCAGCCTTTTCAGAACTCAAAGCAGTTGCCCATTGAAATCCTGAATAAGTATCGATAGTGTGGTGTACATATTTCAATTTTCCAAATTCTGCAAAAGTGAAACACGTCCATCTGCCAGATTTCATTTCTCTGAGTACCCTTTGGGTTACATCCTGCTGGTAATGGCGTTTGATTGTAGAAGGAACAAGTAGGACATTTCTTTACTATTTCTTTGGCTTGTTGCCAGGTTATGGAAAAATCCTTTTTTAAACCTTTACTATTGACGGATGTTTTTTATGAAATTCTGAGGCTTCCAGCACATTTCCTATCAATAATTTATCAATCTCATCATTGCCTTGTGCCAGAGGGCCTGGCAGACCAGTATGGGATCGAATGTGAGTTATATATAAAGGATGATCCCTTTTCCTGATTGTATCTTGTAATTGAATAAATAGTGAAGTTAATTCTGAAGCATCAGGGATAAATTCTGCAGTCTCAATATGTAACACCACTCTTTCAGCATACTGAGAGTCAGTTACTATGTTGAGAGGTTCTGAAAAATCCATTAATACCAACAGAATAGCATACAATTCTGATTTTTGAACTGAATTATACGGACTTTGAACCACTTTACTTAAATTTTCTGATTTGTAACCTGCCTTTCCTTCTTTGTTGGCATCTGTATAAAATGTACGAACTCCAGATATGGGTTTTTGCCGTACAATTCGAGGCAAGATCCATTCAGCTCTCTTTATAAGATCAATTCTATTGCTTTTGGGATATTTGCTGTTAATTTCTCCCAAAAAATTACTGCAAGCTCTTTGCCAAGGTTCACTTTCTGTCCATAATTTTTCAATGTCCTCCTTAGTTAATGGTACGACAATTTCTGCTGGGTCTATGCCTGCTAATTGACGAAGTCTCAATTTTCCTTTGTAAATCAAGTCAGAGATTTTTTCCACATAAGTTTTTAATTTTTTATTTGGTTTATTTGGTAAAAATATCCATTCCAATATAATATCTTCCTCTGCATTAATATTCCAGTAGGAGAATGCCTAGAAGGTAAAATAACTAAAATGCAATCCAGCTTTGGATCAATACGATTCACGTGTCCTTCATGCACTTTCTTTTCTACCAAGGCTAATTCTTTCTCAGCTTCAGGTGATAATTCTCTTGGACTATTTAAGTCCTTGTCACCTTCTAAGGTTTTGAACAAATTAGTCAGTTCATCATTTTTTACCCCAACAATAGTTCGTAGATGAGAAATGTCTCCAAATAATCTTTGAAAGTCATTAAGAGTCTGTAGTCTATCTCTCCGAATTTGCACCTTTTGGGGTCTAATTTTTTTGTAGCTCTATTTTATATCCTAAATAATTAATAGAATCTCCTCTTTGTATCTTTTCAGGAGCAATTTGTAATCCCCAGCAAGGCAAAATTTTCTTTACTTCTTCAAATATTATTTCTAAAGTATCTGCATTTGAGTCAGCTAGTAAAATATCATCCATATAATGATAAATTATAGATTTAGGAAATTTTTTACGTATCACTTCCAATGGCTGTTGTACAAAATATTGGCACAGAGTTGGGCTATTCAACATTCCCTGAGGGAGGACCCTCCATTGAAATCTTTTAACCGGTTGAGAATTATTATAAGTAGGCACTGTAAAAGCAAATCTTTCTTTGTCTTTTTCTTGTAAGGGTATTGAAAAGAAACAGTCTTTTAAATCAATAACTATGAGAGGCCATCCTTTTGGTAACAGAGTAGGCAAAGGCATCCCAGATTGTAGAGAGCCCATTGGCTGAATTACTTTGTTAATTGCTCTAAGGTCTGTTACCATTCTCCATTTACCAGATTTCTTTTTAATAACAAATACAGGAGAATTCCAAGGGCTGGTTGATTCTTCAATATGCTGAGCATTTAACTGTTCTTCTACCAGCTCTTCTAAAGCCTGGAGTTTCTCTGTTGTTAAAGGCCATTGCTGGACCCATACAGGCTTGTCTGTTAACCATTTTAAAGGTAGAGCTATTGGTGTCTTTGGAAGATCATCAGTTATTGTGCCCTGTTCTTGTATAATATGGATGGCTGGTGACCACTCATTAGAACAATATCTTCTAATATTTCTCTCAGTAACATGTGCTAGTTTATGATTTGTTTCTGAGATTGGAGGGATGTTAATCTGAGTATTCCATTGTTGCAACAAGTCTCGACCCCACAGGTTCATAGTTATGTTAGCCACATATGGTTTTAATTTTCCTCTCTGTCCTTCTGGACCTATACATTCGAGCCATCTTGCACTCTGTTTCACCTGAGATAATGTCCCAATTCCTAACAGTTGAACGTTTACCTCCTGAAGAGGCCAAGTTGGATGCCAAAATTCTGGTGCAATTATGGTAACGTCCGCACCTGTGTCTACCAGACCAGACAACAAAACACCATTTATTTTTATTGTTAATTTTGGTCTTTGTTCATTAATAGAAGTTTGCCAAAAAATTTTCTTTATGTTTTCTCCTGAATTTTCTATTCTCTCTGTTTCATCATCCTGACCAGCATGATTTATTTCAATAGGCATTTGGTTATTTAATCGCTCTCCAGAGCAGGCATTTCCTCTATCGCTGCAGGAAAGGTTTGAACTGGATTTGCACTGGGGGCCTGCGAGAGGCCCCTCTGGGAGTTTCCCGAAGACTGAGGCAAAGGATTACCCTGTCTGTCCTTTGTTGATCTACATTCGTTGGTCCAGTGTTTTCCCTTACCACACCTTCTGCATACTCCAGAAGGAAGGGGCCTTCTGTTGCCATTGTTCCTTGAAGAAACATTGTTTCTGGGAATGACCTGTCTACAGTCCCTTTTCAAATGTCCTTGCTTTCCACATCCAAAACATCTAACACTCCTCAAACCTTTTGAAATTACTTCTCCTACCCATGTATCATCATGCTCATCAGCTTCAACATTAATTGTTTCTCTAATCCAATCTTCCATAGGTGCAGATCTTGCCCTTAATGGCCTGATTATTCTTTTGCATGCTGCATTCGCGTTCTCAAAGGCCAAAGATTCAATTATTGCCTTACTAGCTTCTGAATCCGAGACCATTCTCTTTACTGCTGAAGCCAGTCTTTGTAAAAAAATCTGTAAAAGACTCTTTTGGGCCTTGCTTCACCTTTGTAAATGACTCAGATTTTTTTCCTGGTTCCTCAACTTTGTCCCATGCATTCAAGGCTGCCGTTCGACATAAAATTAGGGTTTGGACATCATATAAACATTGTGTTTGTGCTGAAGCATATTGGCCTTCGCCCATAAGCTGATCCTGGCAAACTTGTATTCCTTTATCCCTCCATTGTTTTTCTATGTTTTTAGCCTCCTCCTTAAACCAAGTCAGAAATTGAAGTCTCTGGCTGGGTTCCAGAACACCTTGTGCCAGGTCCCGCCAGTCCTGTGGTACTATCCTATTATATGTTGACCAAGAGTTTAACATTTGCTTTACATATGGGGAATGCATGCCATAAGATACTATTGCCTCCTTAAACCTTTTTAAATCCAACATTTCAATTGGAGCCCAATTATTTTGTGTAGCCATTTGATCAGGCATCTGCTGTACGGTTACAGGATAAATTAAGGGTGACTGTGTGAAAACAGGCTTTCTTTCTGCAACCTTATGATCCCGACTTGAAACAACTTCACTGTTAATTTCTTCTGTCTGAATTTTTACAGGTTTAGCAAGTTCTTCTAAAGCTGTTATCCTGGCACTTAAATTGACTATCTTTTTAAATATTAAAATGTGGATTATTATAGTGATAAGGTGCATAATTCCACCAATACTAATATTATATAGTTGTTCCATTGCCAGACTGCCTAAAATTTCGAACAAAAACCAATTTTCTTCCAATGTACACATAAAACCCATTTTTTTTTGATGTGGAAAAAATTCTCTTTTAGATAGTTTCCTTTAAAATATCTGATATGTTATGACTTACCAAATCTGCGTAGAACAGTAGAAATCCGAGGGGATTTTCAAAGCAGCCACCTAGTGTCCCAGGTGTAAATCCAAAGAGAGAAAGAGAGAGAGAGAGAGAGAGAGAGAGCGCAAGAAAGCGTAGCTGGCTAAAGTTTAAATGCAGCCACGTGTTCCCTCTTGTGCCGAATCAAGGCTTGGGTCTGGCTTCCTTAAGCTCTGACCACGTGCATTGGCTTTACAGGCAGGGCCCTGTTCGGCAGGGCAGGTCTGAGTTGTTTGTAGCACAGGCTTTAAGCAAGCAGGATTTAAGCAAGCAGCTCACCGATAGTCCAGCCTGAGGTCAAGCAGAACCAGACCCAGGCTAAGAAGCCGATCGCCGCCGGCCGCCGCGTGCCACCGCCGCCGTTGTTGCCGCCGCCGCCGCCGCCGCGGGCCGCCTGCCGCCCTTGCGGGAAAGCGGACCTGCCGCCAAGCCAAGCAGTTTTTAATGGATTCTTGTCACGTTGGGCGCCAGATGTTGATGTAACCAACCGTCTTATTAAATAAGAAACACAGAAACAATGTAAAAGAGAAAGCCAAGAGGTCAGAGCTCAGAGCTAAATCTCACCCTTCCTTCTGCTGTCCCAGCTTCGCGAAAAGAGACCTACTTCCTGTCGGTTCGTTTTTTTATATCGTGTTGTTCTGCCTTCTCATTGGTTGTAAACCCAAACACATGACTGCCTCGTCACTGTCTGAATGTACAGCCCCCTAGGTCTTAAAGGTATATGTCTCCAATGCTGACTGTATCCCTGAACACACAGAGATCTTATGGGATTAAAGGCGTGTGCCACCACCGCCACACTCTTGCTATGGCTCTAATAGCTCTGACCCTGAACACACAGATATCTATGGGATTAAAGGCGTGTGCCACCACCGCCACACTCTTGCTATGGCTCTAATAGCTCTGACCCTGAACACACAGATATCTATGGGATTAAAGGCGTGTGCCACCACCACCACCACCACCACCACCACCACCACCACCACCACCACACTCTTGATATGGCTCTAATAGCTCTGACCCCCAGACAACTTTATTAACATACAATCAAAATAATAATTCTGTACAATTAGATTACCACCACACTTTCTTTATTTCTTTCTTAACCCATCGTTGATTCAGTTGAGCATTATTCAGTTTCCATGAGATTGTAGGTTTTCTGTAGTTTTTGTTGTTGTTGAAATCTAACTTTAAACTGTGGTGGTCTGATAGAACACAGGAGGTTATTCCAATTGTTTTGTGTCTATTGAGATTTGCTTTGTGGTCAAGTATGTGGTTGAATTTAGAGAAAGTTCCATGGGGTGCTGAGAAGAACGTATATTCCTTTTTGTTAGGATGGAATGTTCTGTAGATATCGATTAAAAGCCTCTCTCTCTTGTCCAGGTGGGAGCTTCTTGGTGGGATGGGAGCTGGGGGCTGGTCTCTAAGTCTCAGGAAGTGGCTGGGGTCTGATGGGCTTAGGAGCAGGGCGTGGAGATTGCAGGGTATGCCAGTGGTCTTGAAGAAGGGGAACCTTCCCATTGGGGCTGGGGGGGATCCTGCCCAAGGGCCAGAACCTGGGGCCAAGTTGGGCAGGTCTTCCCCGGGATGGCTGGTGCCCAGGGATGGGATCTAGGGGCAGGCCTCTCTGGGTCTGAGCCCAGGCACTCACCTCTTGTCCAGATGGGAGGTCCAGGTATGCATGTCCTTTATTAGGGCTCAATACACTGTTCAAAAATTATGCAGAAGAAATATGTAAATGAAGCTGAGGAAAAAGGAACCTTGAACATTCTCCAGGATTGTTTGGTTTTCATCTGACTTTCTGTAAAATATAAGGAATGTAATTTATGGTATAAACCCTTGAAATGTCCAGATTTTGTATTTATCCAATAATAATTCTTTAAAAGGTCTATGAATTGAAAATTTTTTAATACACTTTGCTGCTATGTACTGACCCCACCTACATATTTTACTGGGGAGATTTTATTAAAGACAAATTTTTGCAGCCTCAGTTATAATTGTATTCCATATAAATGCCATTTAAACATGTCACTAAATTTTTAAGAATATTTGTGTCATAATAGCTACCCAACAGCCAGGCGGTGGTGGCGCACACCTTTAATCCCAGCACTCGGGAAGCAGAGCCAGGCGGATCTCTGTGAGTTCGAGGCCAGCCTGGGCTACCAAGTGAGTTCCAGGAAAAAGGCGCAAAGCTACACAGAGAAACCCTGTCTCGGAAAAAAAAAATAGCTACCCAACACAAGTAAATAAATAATTGTTGCCAGAAATTATCACTTTTGTATACGTCAAATGCACACAATAACGTTGATATCAATTAATAACCATAATATTGTATTCTCTGGATATCTGCCAATTCTTTTATTTCAATTACGTATTAAGCAAACAAAATCAGTACTGTACTGACATTACCGCTGTTGCTTACAATTTTTATCTTTCCTTACTAGGCTTGAAAACATAATTGATACTTTCCATTTTTAAAAACATTGTTAGTTTTAGCATGTGTTTATGTTTGCTATGTGCATGAATATGTGTGCAAGTACATCACATGTCTGATCACATGTATAGAGGACAGAGGACAAGTTCTAGTAGTTAGTCTCTGTGCATAATGTGTGTCGCTGGAGAGGAACTCAATAAATCAGGCTTGCTGGAAAGTGCATTTACCACTGAGCCATCACACTGGACTTGTTATTCATTTCTTCTCTCTCTCTCCTTCCTTTCCTTTCTTTTCTTTTCTTTTCTTTTCTTTTCTTTCTTTCTTTCTTTCTTTCTTTCTTTCTTTCTTTCTTCCTTCCTTCCTTCCTTCCTTCCTTCCTTCCTTCCTTTCTTTCTTTCTTTCTTTTTTTTGGACAGGGTCTTGTTGTGTAACCCTGGCTATCCTGGAATTAGCTCTATGGACCTGACTGGCTTTGAACTAACAGAAGTCCAAATGCCTCTGACACCTGAGTGCTGGAATTAAAAATATGATCCACCACCACCTCGTTTATGTTTTTTGTTTCTAAGTTAAAAACAATTAACATTTTAAATGATACATTCAATTTATTTTTAAAAAACTATAAAAATATTTAGTCCACTTTCAACTAATACATTATGTTTTCCTTCTCAGATTCTTGTTTTAATCATCCAAAAATTTCTCCACTGTGAAAAGAATACAGGAATCTCTCATTGTTTCAGGATTAATTCAAGCTACAAGAAAAAAAGGATGAATAAATACATATTTAATTTTGTTTTTGTTTACATAATTTAGATATCTTTAGTAAATATCTTTTAGAGGAAGTGCCTCTAATAAAATTACTAATAAGACACTAGAAATGTAGAATTTATTATTTTCTCCTTCATCTTTATTATTTTCCCAATGTTCATAGTTGATCTTCATTAAAAACATAATAATAGTACAAAACATTAACCATCATCAATTCAATTTGTGCCCTTCATTATTGTAATCAAACTTGGCTTTATTTACTATATACACCCCTTAAATCTTTATACGTACTTGAAGTCCTGGGTGATGGGCTGAGTTTGGATTGATTTCTATTTATGGAAAAGAATTTAACTGAATGAATTTCTGACCCATTATCATTCTTAATGAATACACAGAAGTCTGTCATAAGGTGCATTTGCCAAGTAATAATGAGCCTTATTTTGCAATAATAGGGCCCAGCACATTAAAGAAAACACTCATTAACAGTCTTTTACTAGTGTCTTTAGTGAATCATTATGGATCATTTTATCATTTTAAGCAAGTGATGCATGAAAATTTTCAATATTGTAACAAGGTAGGTACATCAGTGTGGCAAATGCATTACTCTGGTGGAAGATATAGATAACAGGGAGGCTGATCTTGTGAAGGAACAAAGGCTCTAATATAAAATTTTATAATTTTCTCCTAAAATATTTTTTAAAGAAAAGTAACAGGCTACCTTTAAGCTGATATCAACCTGGATAATCCAAGTATTCAAGATGAATTTGAACAATCCAATTTTATATTTATGGATAAAGAAGAAGGAAGCCTTGTTTCTGCTTGTAATCTTCCATAGCCAACATCCAAATTTCCCCAAAAAGAAAAAGAAAGCTTGATCCAAAACATAATATTGAAGAGGAGACTTTGAGCTTCCTGTCATGAACAATATAAATATCTGTTTTAGATAGGGTTTCTATTGCTGTGAAGAGACACCATGACCACAGAAATGTCTATAAAGGAATGCAATTAAATGAAAGTTTAGTCCAGTATTATTATATGTGGAAACATGGTGTCACACAAGCAGACATGATGCTGGAGAGGTAGCTCAGAATTCTACATCTGGATCAGAGGGCAACAAGAAAAAAACAATGAGCCACTGGGCCTGGCTTGAGCTCCTGAAAGCTCAAAGCACAGACCTAGTGACAAACTTCCCCAAAAAAGACCATATTTCATTTATTTACATGTTCTCTAGTTCTTTTCAAATATACACTGAGTAAAACACATAGTGCTTAGATGTAAATTGAAGAGATAAAACAGAAAAAAAAAGCAACGACTATGCTAAGCTTTCTAATTACTAGGATCGTTCCATATTTTCAGCCAAAATGATTTAATGGAAATATCAATGCAAGTTCACATCCTAAACCAACCAGTAAAAAAAATTAACAACAAAAAACAGAAAAAAAAAACCTATAGAGCAACTTTAACACAGTTGAGATCACAAAATAGATGACAGTATTTTTTGTTTTGTTTTGTTTTTGGAAATAGAAACACATACTTGCTTGAGGCTATTTAGGCTTTCCAGTCTTGTTAGAGCCACCAAGGTTTCCTAGTGTCTTTACCCAGCATGACTGCATAAGAGGATAATTGGGCCATGGGCCTGAGTATCTGGTGTTTGGAAGGGTCTACGCTTGGATGTATCTAGCAAGGAGGAGGTCTTTTCCCCCTCCCCTTGGCATTGTCATAAAAAGCCCTTTTGAATAAAGTTCTGGACTGGTGGGTTTTGACCCAGGCCCTCCCAAGGCTATTCTTTGTTTCTGTCTTTTCTCTCATCATCTAGGTATCTTTTTATATCTAAATATTTCCCACTTTTTCCTTTTCAAAAGTAACCTGGTCATAAAAATGAGGGCTTGTTCCCACAGATGGTACTAGAAACATTGACAAACCAGGGACTGGGTGAAAGCTGGGGAGTTGGCTCTGTGAAAAGCAGTTGGACCATTTCAGTTTTGTAGAAAAAAATGAATGCAGGGTTTTTGTATTGTTTTGGTTTTTTGTTGTTGTTGTTGTTTTATTCTTGGGAGTGAAGATGAGGGGCTGAAAAAGATGTCCAAGTGAGGCTGCAGCAAGTGTCTGTCTCTGTCTATGTTTCTCTGTCTATGTTTCTCTGTCTTTCTAATAAAGTAAGTTAAAAGTTTAGTTTGAGAGATGTAGGTTTACATATATTTGGGTAGAATAAGCTTTAGGCACAAGGATGTTGTGTAGACTTGGGTATATTAGGGTGGAATAAAACTTAGGTATGGAGTAGGTTTTCCTCAACCTGGGACACAGAATGCAGTGTCCATAGTAGACTGCTAGTCTGAGCAGCTTCAGAAGCTCTAGAAGCTGCCAATAGTGGCAGATGCTAGAGCCAACACAAGCCACAGTAACCAGGCATCATCAGCTGAGACCCTTGGGGCATCATCACAGTGCAGGCGGCAGAAGCCCAAGAGAAAGCACAAGCAGCGAGGTTCTGCAAGCTTTCTGCTGTGAAAAAGCTAAGATAAGGAGTGGAGACACCATGCCACAAGAGAGGTGAATGGCAGGCAGCAGCCTGGACTGTAGCAAAGATTTCAAATCCCAGCTGCCAGAGCAGGTCTGTCTCCCAGAGCTGCAGTCCCTGGCAGCCAGAGCCCAGCAGAGACACCACAGGAGAGGCTGAGAGCAAGAGCATAGAGTGCTGTGGCATCTGGGTGAGAGACAAAGCCTCCATAGAAAGATGCCCTTGGGACTGACACCAGGAGCATCAGAGAACAAGTGCTCTGAGTCTGAGTGTTTTCCTGGAACACCAGGGAGCCTGGGGCAGCATTTGATAGAGCATGGGACATAAGGACCACCACCAGCAGCTTGGGTACAGTCCTTGTGACTGGCCATGGCTGGGCTTCCTTCTGGACCCCCCTGGATGCTGAGAGCATTGGTTCATAGCAGCAGGGGCAGTCTCTTGAGTGTGTGTGGTGTAAGTCAATTGAAAGCCCTCAGAGCCTCAGGACACAGGGGTCCTGGGAACAGCCAGTTACAGAAGGTACAGACAGACAGGGACTGTGAAAGCAATGGAAGCCAGGAGCCAAAAGACTTGCAGCTTCTGTTTGCTGACTATGCATAGAGCTTTCCCAAAGAGCTCGGTAGCAGCTCAGTTACTATGGGAGTTACTTGATTCTGAGGCAAGGTTGTTAAGGAAAGACTGCCATAAAATGCTGCTTTAATTCAAAGTGCCTCTGTGCCTAAGAACAGAAGTTGCAGAGATGCTTGTTTGAACTAAAATTGTTAACTACAAAAAGTTTTTGGTTGTGAGAAATGTTTGTTCATATTTGGAAGACTGGTACCAGAATTGATTTTTTTTTTAACTTTTTGGACATAAGAAATGGGATGAATAGGAGTGATTTCATTGAAATGGGAAAAAATCTTAATTTACTTATACATATAGACTCAAACAAGGGTAATGGTTTATGAACTGTTTTATTGAATTGTTTGTGTTAAAAACAGAACTATTTAATTGGAGAAATTTGTTTTTTCCACCTAGGCTCAAGATGCAGTTTTGTGTATGCATATATGCTTTGTTAACTGTGGTGATTCATGAACCATTTTGTGTTAAAAATGGAACTGTTTAAATGGAGGAGTTTCGTTTTTTTTTTTTTTTTTCTTATTAGGCACAAGATTTAGTTTAAAAATTATAAAAATTGGGGAGTTAATATTCTTCCATCTATTTAATTAAAAATATTTTGTTGTTACTTGAGTGGATTAATGTTGTGTTTTGTAAAGTTCGATTAAGAAATTGCTTTTGGATTTTTGCTAAAGTTTTTAAAGTGTTAATGGTTATATTGAGAATATTGCTTTTAAATGTAGTTTGTAAGAATTATAATTTTATATAGTAATAGTTATGTTAGAGTTATTATGTTAACCTATTGATATCGATGTACCATGGTTTAATGCAGTTAAGGGAGTATTGAAGTTTGATGTGGATGCATCAGAAGTTTATCCTATGTTTTGTTAGCAAGAAATTCGAAAGGTTCTAATAAGAGATTGCTTTAAAGTGTATTTTTGCTTAAGTTTTTAAAGTGTTAATGGTTCTATTAAGAGTTTGCTTTTGGATCGAAGTTTGAGAGAATTGTATTATGTATAGAAATATTTATGTTAGAATTATATTAACCTGTTCATGTTAATGATGAAGCTAAGGGAGTCTTTAAGTCTAATGCAGTTGCATCCAGAGCTTGATTTATTTGATAAAGTCGCATCAAGAGTTTGATTTAAAAAGGGGTTAGTATAGCTAAGACTACATCTTAGACCTACTCAAAAAGGATATTCCATCTTTATCATCATTTAGTCCTGTACTGGGAGGTATGACAGCTATGGAGATTGCTGTGAGCCTTAATGGGGAGCCCTTTAAAATATTGAGATGAGGGACCTGTTAGAGCCCACTGAGATTTTTCTAGTGGCTTTACCCAGCAGGACTGCATAAGAGGATGATTGGACCACAGGCCTGAGTACCAGGTGTTTGGAAGGGTCTATACTTGGCTGTATCTAGCAAGGGGGTGTCTTTTGCTCCTCCCCTTGCCATTATTATAAAAAGCCCCTTTGAATAAAGTTCTGGACTGGTGGGTTTTGACCCAAGCCCTCCCGAGGCTATCCTTTGTTTCTGTCATTTCTCTCATTGTCTAGGTATCTCTTTCTATCTTAATATTTCCCACTTCTCCCTGCTCAAGAGTAACCTGGTTGTAAATGTAGGGGGCTGGTCCCCCACAAAGTCTGAAGCTGAAGAAGGCTGACTTGAAGTACAGAACTGAAGACTGACTGCAGGAAATGTAATTGAGTCTGATGAGATTAAGGAAGATCGTATTTGAAGAATAGATAGAATACATAAAACAGAGATAAGCAGAAGGAATGTTTTGTAGAACTATAGATTAAACTTAACAAATTCTCAACTTCAGGTTAACAGGAAACAGAAATTGGGAAACAAAATCACAGGAGAAAATGAAATTGAAACATCCATAATGATGTAACTAATACTCTATAATAATCAGCCATCATCAAATAAGTGCTATGCTGAAATGGTGTGCTGCACATTGTATGCTTATGTAAATTTGACACAAGCTATAGTCATGTGATGGGGACAAACCTTTATTGAAAAAAAAATGCTTCCATGAATCAGTTTGTAGACAAGCCTATAGAGCATTATTTAATGTGTTATTGATGTGATGAGGGAGAGTCCAGATATTTGTGGATGATACAGTCCATGGGCTGGTGTTCCTGGGTTCTATTAAAAAAAAAAAAACAGACTAAGCAAGCCATGAGGAGTAAGCCAGTAAGTGACACTCCTGATTGGTCACTGCATCAGCTTCTTCCTCCAGCTTCCTGCCCTACATCAGTTCCTGCCCTGATTTCTTTCAGTAATGTACAACGGTGGGGAAGAATAAGACCAATAAACCCTGTTCTTCCCAACTTGCTTTTTGTCATGTATTTCATCATAGCAATGGGAACCCTAACTAAGGCACGCAGTGTAAATGGTCACAAACACCTGTTAAAAATGTAAGAATGTCACTTTGGATGAAATTACATTATATGAGGATATTCAATGCATAATTTATACAACTACCATATAATATAAAGTCAATTATTGGTTAAGATTTTAATTATGGAGAAAATATATCACCCTCATAATGAGGAAAACACTAATTTGATATGCAATATCAAAATCTATTTTTATGAAAAAGTAAGTCTTAAAGTTAAAATATATCATTTAATAGTAATAAAATTTTAATTCTCCAAGAGGCTTTAACCATCCTTATAGGGCATAAATCTAATAACAGTTTTTACAATACATAAAATAAATAAAAGTGCATTATTGAAAAAATAATTCACATAAAGCAAAGAATTATCAAATGTGATGAAATGTTTTGATATCATTCTCTTAATAAGTAACAAGTTAGCCAGACAGTAAACCTTCCAAGATACAGAAAACTTGAACTCATTAACAATTAACTTGACCCAATTAATATTTTTAGAACATTGTTTTCACCAAGCAGCTAGATACACGCTGCTGTCACATATAACAATATTACTTCCAAAGATGAACCATATTCTGAGTCATAAAACAATTATTAACCCTGACATAAAAATTCCAGTCATATATAACATCCTCTCATCACAGTGGGACTCAAGTAGAAAACAGTAACAAAAAAAGGACATGGAAAACCTTCTAGGTATTTCTGCATGGAAATGCACACTTCTGAAATGCTGGATGTGAAAGAAGAAAGCTAACAGAAAAGAAACATTATGAATCAAATGAAAAGTTATGACTTGTAAAAAAATTATATGTTACCAATTAAGAGATCAGGAAGAAATTGAGGCTACTTATATATTTCATTCAAAAAGACAGAATCATGTTTTTAATTACATTTTCTCAATATTCTAAGAGCTAAAAAATAATCCACCATGCTAGAAAGCAAGTAAGTTTTCTGTAGAAGGATAAATGAGTGAGATCCAATATTTCAAGGAGCTATGAGGAAAACTTGGGGTTTATGTCCATTGTTTTATACTAATGTTTTCATGAATATATATATATCTCGTGCCTTTCCAAAATGTAGACTTAAAATGTTTGAGATGTATTAAAAATGCATTATATCAGTTCTAACCTCACAAATAAGGGTGTTTAAATTGGAGAGTACAAAGTAGTAGAGAGTTATAACTGCTAAAGGACATCTCTGATTAACTGAAATATAACTTTACATACATCATTTGCATATTTAAAGAAATAGGTCTTTAGCATGATGACTATAAACACACACACACATATGTATTGTTTAGTCCCTCTGTCAAAATTTATGTTACAAAATGCCATAGACTGGATAGCTAGAAATATCAGTGTCTTACAGTTCAGAAGTCTAGGGAACCCATTAAGTGTTTAGTGAAACTTGATTCTCTCTGTTTAAACTACCTTTTTGATGTAATCTCAGATGATGGGGGTAGCAGGGTTTTAGGCTCTTATGAAATCCTTAATTCTCTTGTTTTCATTTCTTAGTATGATTTTACTTGAAATAGAATTATACACTTTCCCCTCCCCCCTTCTCCCCCCAATCTCTCCTAGATACACTCTGCTCATGTTTCATGGCATCAAATTAAAAGCCTCTTTTTTCTTCGATTATTATTGTTGCTATATTTATATGCATGTATATGTATGTTTGTGTATGCACAAATATATATGTGATATGCACTCCATTTTTGTTGGTAGTGTATATATGGATTTAATGCTAATCAAACTCTTTTGGACAATGAATAGGGAGATCATCCCTGGGAAAGGGTACTTTTCCTTCTCCCAGTAGTAATTAAACTCCTAATGCTTTTCAACATTTCTTCCCTTGTGACTCACTTACCTCCTCAAATCCCACCTTCTAATATCTGTAGTTGTCTTAAACATCTAAGCCTTTCCAAAGTTGAGTTACTATCATCTTTTAGTCATTTAACCATGTGGATATTCTATTTTTTATTTTGGTATGAATATTTAATATGAGATTATCTTCCTAAAATATTGTTATGAGTACAACATGGTATTATTACATCAGTTTTCAGAACACATTTGTTTACATGTTTCAAAGTTTATATGAGTTGAATAGCAAAATCCCATTTCTCTTAACTCAGAAAGCCTATATGCTTTCCCCCTATATCCAGTCCTATAAGATTTAACGTTTAAAATTTCATGGGAGAGGAATCATGTAGGGTTTGTCATTTTGTAACTGATTTTGACTCAGTGTGATGTTTTAAATAATTTTCACTCTCCTGCCTGCGAGGTAGCATCATATTGAAACTCTTTCCCTGATAATTTGTGATGATGACGATTATTTCATATACTCATTCCTCACCTTGTATTTCTGTGAAGAAATGCTAATGTGAGACTCTTCTCTATTATTCTTTTAATATGTGTGCTATAAGAATCCCCTGTGCACCTTGGAATTAAGGAATTTATCAAATACATAACTAAAATATTTTTACATTTTGTTGATTGCCTTTCCATTTTTATGATTATATTGTTTCTTTGCAGAGCTTGTTTATGTTTTCTACCCTGACTCGTTGAGTTTTGCTTTTTCTTACATTGAATTTTGGTCTCATCTGTGAAATTAGTGCAAAAACCATTTTCACCAGACTCTACTATACCTTGTATGAAAACACTTTCAGATCTTCAATGTAAATATTTATTGTACTTTGAGTTTTTTTTTTTTTTGGTATATGCTGTAAGACAGGGATATATTTCAGTATTTTATGTGTAGATACCTACTTTTCACAACATAATTTATTGAAAATTTTATACTTTGTCTGGAGTATTTTGAGTATTACTTGTATAAAAGTGCAAAATTAATACACTAACCTGTAAGGCTTTATGTCTGGACTCTATTAATTTCCATTGGTACATAAATCTTTTATGTCATTGTCATAAATTTCTTATTACTGTGAATGCATAATATATTTTGAATGCATATTATGGTATCTCTGGCTTTGCTTTAAGAGCTCTTCGTTTGTGTCTATGGTTTCTTACAAATTTTAGAAATCAGAAATTTTATTTGAAAATAACTTGGGCTAGTGTAGACATTTCATAAAATGAATTCTGCTAATTATCAAGTGAAGGAAAACGAGGAAGACAGTGGTGATCCTGGGAGAGGGAGAAAATGGCAAACTAATAAGAAAGGAGTCTGAAGTCTCACTAATGTGAAAGTGATAGCTTTAGATATGTTTTGTCCACTGTGCCCATCATAACAAGTAATGTCCTGGATTTTTTATTATTTTTTTTAAAATTTATTTTACATACCAACCACAGTTTCCCCTCTCTTTTCTCCTTCAGCTCCCTCCCCCCACCTCCTTTCTACCCACCCTCCCATCGACTCCTCTTTCCTCTCCATTCAGAAAGGGGCAGGCCTCCCATGGGAGTCAACATAGCATGACACATCAAGTTGAGGCAGGACCAAGCTCCTTCCCCTCATCAAAGTTGGCCAAAGCAACCCAGCTTGGGGTTTGGGTTCCCAAAAGTCAGCTCAAGCACAGGGACAGGCTCTGGCCCCACTGCTAGGAGCCCCGCAAACAGATCAAGCTACACAACTAGCATATACATGCAGAGGGCCTAGGTTGGTCCCATGCAGGCACCCTAGCTGCTGGTCCAGAGTCGGTGAGCTCTCATGAGCTCAGGTAAGCTGTCTCTGTGATTTTCCCTGTTGTGACTTTGACACACACACACACACACACACACACACACACACACACACACACACACACACACACACACAATCCTCTCTCTGCAGCAAGACTCCCAGAGATCAGCTTGTACTTGGCTGTGGATGCCTGCATCTGCTTCCATCAGTTACTGGATGAATGCTCTCTGATGACAATTAGGATAGTCATCAATCTGATTACAGGAGAAAGCTAGGAGTTTTTGGGGATTCATGGGAGTTCCCCTGATACCAGGTTTCTCCCTAACCCCAGAATGTCCTCTCATCAAGATATCTATTTCATTATTCTCCCAGTTGGTCCCACTCCCAGCCTGCCCAACCTGATCCCTCATGTTCCCATACCTGCATCCTCCCACTTCACTCCCACCCCATTTACCTAGGAGATCTCTTCTATTTTTCCTTCCCAGGGACATTCATGCATGTCTCTTTGGACCCTCCTTGTTACCTAGCTTTTCTGGGGCTATGGATTGTAGCCTCATTATTCTTTCCTTTACAGCTAATATCCATTTATGAGTGAGTACATACCAGATTTGTCTTTCTGGGCCTGGGTTACCTCACTCAGGATGGTTTTTTTTTTCTGTTTCCATCCATTTACCTGTAAATTTCATGATGACGTGAGACATGACAGATACTTCACAAACAGGCGATTTTGATAAATTTGAGGGAGGAAATTATAGGAGTAGCAATGAGAACAGCGAACAGAGATGATATAATTAGCAATGTAAAACCAACAGACTAGCTAATGAATCCAAATTTCTGAATCAGAGCACTGAAAAATATCCCACAGAATTATTGAATTTAGTGCATTGTTACAGAATGTGCACTAATAATATAATATATTATATTAATTAATACAGGTCAAAAAATAATATACTACTGAGTTGCTTGTTTACATCTTTGTTAAATTCCTTGAGAATTCATACATCTGAAATTCCTGTCAGTTGAATGAAAAGTGACCACAGAAGAATATTCCATATGGAAGATTCCTGAAGTCATAATATTTATTATGCTAGAAGAAAACCTCATGCAGGTTATAACCCCCCTCTTTCCCTTCCCTGCCTCACTCACTCTCTACATATATGTTTCTGGGTGTTCTGGAACTCATTATATAGACAAAGCTGGCCTTGAACTCACAGAGATCCACCTGCCTCTACCTCCAAGTGATGAGTTTAAAGACATGGCCCACCATGCCCAGCTCATAATCTTGACTGTAGATAAATAAAAAGGAAAATGATAAAACTAGAAATTCATTGAACAATTTTTAAACACATAGATATGTCAGATATTGTTCTACCTTGGAAATTATTAGAATGTTGTCAACTATTTTTATTTATAGGAAAATAAAATTTAATCTTGTGATTATGTAAATCTTTTTCCAATATAAAACATAACCTCAAGTAACAGTTAATGAGTTAATTACTAATATGCACTAAAAATTTAAGTTTTTATTACATATATTGTTTATTTGGGGAGGGCATATATGTCACAGCTCTCTGGTATATGTCAGAAAACAATTGGTAGGAGTAAGTTTTCTTCTGTTACTCTGTGAATCCTGTGGACCAAATGTGGGTTATTGGGCTTGGAAACAAGTGCCTTTACCAGCTGAGTCATATCAATGCCATTCCTCAAGTATTTAGATTAATTAGACTTAGCTTTTTTTATTGGTAAATGTTTTTTTTTCAGAAGCATTAATATCTGCAACTAGATCTACTGACAGGTACTGGTTTATTCTTCCTGAAGTAGTATATGGACAATAAATAAAAGACTTTATGCTTTATAATTACTGGTTCATATGTTCTTAATATTTTCAATTTCTTCGACTAAGAAACCCAAAATCTGTGCATAAAGTGTGCTGCAGTTGAACATACAACATAATGAAATTCCAGCTTTGAAAGATGCATGACTGTCAACATCCTGAATATATCATTTCTAATAATGAGTAACGATGGAGGGAAGCCTTTATCACACTTCTTTTCCTTTGCAATATCCACATTTGTGGATCTCCAATGCATCAGATAATTTCTCAAATTTTTAGTTTCATATCAACATTACCTAGAAAAAAAATTACATGCCTCCTCACATGCTATATTGCAATTTCTTCACATTCTCCTTCAGAAGTCAGTTGATATTTATTTTATTAACACAATTAAATTTAGATACCTGTCCCCTTAGAAGAAATGCATTCTTCACCTTTGGGGACATCACAAGCTTGCTGAAACTTGTTAAAACACGATGTTACAAGTAAGAACAGTGTGTTAAACTTATCACTGAGTATTAATTCTTGAATTAAAAATCCTTAGTTTTGCCACTTCCTTTTTTATTTTGCATGGTCCAGATGCATTAGGACCAATATAAGCTTCTCGTCTCTCATGATATGAAAGATTTGTCCTCGGGGATTTTCCACCTGGAATGTTATTCCCTAGTCTCTTTTCATGTCTGATTCCTTATTTTCATTTGGTCTAGTCATCTATTACCTTAGAACAAACTATGAGATATATACTGACAAGTGAGCTACAGAAATTATTAAAGTTATACAGCAAATTACATAGGCAAGCACAAACTTTCAAAATGACATTTAAATTATATGCATTTGGATATACTCATTGGCTATAATTATCTTTTCTGGTAAAAGAACGCAGCCATCCCTATATTTATCAGCTTTTCTTGGGTTGAGATTAGAATAACCTAATACTCAGCTACAAATAGTTGGCTTCATAGGTCATTTTAGCAATATTTTAGTTATATAGAGTTTTCCTCTAGTGTCTGGCATAATCTTAAACATATGATGCTTTAACTACTATGTGTCAAAGAATTTGATGATGAAATATGAAATATTTTTATTATTGTGTTGAAAAAAATGATTACCAGCAAAGTCCACGAGCACAAAAGAAATTAAATATTTATGGATCCAATTTTTGTAACATGTCTATATTGTCATCCTTCTTTGAATTTATATCATATCTACTCATATTTGGTTTCATTTAAAGCAAGATTTGATTGATAGCATATAATGATTTCAGCTCTCAATAAAATAAGAAATATAATACAGCTGTGCATTATTATCTCAGATGCCAAGAATAAGAAATGTTTTTGGACTTGAGAATTTTTTCTAATTTTAAAATATTTTCATATACATAATGAAGTGTCCTAGAAATGCAGCCAAGACTAACCATAAAATTAATTTATATGGCACATACATCTATCACACAAATCAAAGCTAATAATATACAAAATTTTAAATAATTTTTGACATCAAATTATTCATGATGCAGTATTTCCCACTGGGCTTAATATCAATGTTCAAATCATTCTGTAGATTTCAAATTTCCTAATGAGGGATATTAAAACTGTAACTTATGAAAATATATATACAATAACAATATTATTAGTCAGATTCTCTAGAGTAACAGAACTTTTAGAACAAATCTCTCTCTTTTTAGAGAGAAAGGAAATTTGTTAGAATGACACACAGGCTTCAGTCTGGCTAATCCAACAACAGCTAACTGTGAACAGAAAGTCCAAGACTCCAATAGTTTCTCAGTTCATGAGTTTAGATGGATGTCTCAGCTGGTGTTCAGTATATGCTGGGATCCAAAGAAGTAGTCTCTATGCCAGTGAAGAAATGGACTTGCTAGCAAGGTGAACCCAAGCAGGCAAATAGCAAAAGCTTCCTTCTTCTATGTCCTTAGACTTCTGGTAGACAATGTGAGCCAGATTAGGTCATTAAAGTTTGGCCTTTTCCCTGCTCAATGGATCTTGATTAAAAGAGTATGTTCAAACTACCTCAAATATCAGGATTAGAAGTGGATCTTCCTACTTGAAACTAAGAGAATTCCTTTGCAATCATGCCCTCCATTTTTGAATTTTAGTTCCAGTTGTAGTAAAGTTAACGAGTATAGCCATAACACAATAGTTCTCTGATAACTGTAAATCTTATATAGAACTACACATTGCCACTTTGCTTATTAAATATACATGAAAATGACACTTCCTAAAAATCAGATGATTATAAAAGGGAATATCATTGCTCTGAATTTATAAGAATGTTTTTATATGAGAGAATTCAAAGCATTTAAGTAATTTGTATAACAAAATTGCAATAAGCTCTTATTTTCAAGTTTTAGAAATACTACTTTTAAGCAAAACTAAAAATATTTTGAAAGATGATTTTAACTCCCCACCTTTGCTTAAAAAATATCTCTAATTAAAAAATCAGTGTAGCAAAAAGTAAATGCTTATGGGTCAGACTATATTTCATCTTCAGAATTATTTTGAAAAGTAACAGCAACCCAGGCAAAAAGTAAATGCTAGGAAGTTATTAAAAAAATAAAGAGAAATAATGATGCATTGTATAAGAGTGAAAAGTTAGGAAAATTATCAATAGTTCTACCCAACTCTAAAATGCATGAACCACAAAAATGACAGCCCAATGAGACAGATGCCAAAGATGAAATGGTGGCACTTTTTTTCTTGTGGAAACCAACATCTGTCTAATTGGACTTAAGGCCCAATCGGTATCCTTATATACACAGATAAGCATAGTTCCAACCTCTCATTAAAGAATCTTCTTTTGTAGTAGATAGAGATGACTACAGAGATTCATCACTGGACAAAATACAGAGAATAAGTTACCAGGGTGATGTTGCCATAATTCAACAAGTTTGTTACCAAATAAAACTATAATATCAACAGCAGCTGACATGTCAGAAATTTTATAATACTGCACCCTTTTATGAAAAGCTACAGGCTCCCAAAAGGATCAGATTTCTCTAGGAATAATCTCCTTGATATATTATGCAATCTCAAGTTGTCAAACTTAAACATGTACATATGACAATAATAAATGTACTCAGTAGGTTTTACATGACACACAGACAAACACACACACACACACCAAGAATAGTGAATTTTAAAAGGACAATGTGGGATGTAGAAAGAGTTGAAATGGGAAAGAGAGGGTAAAAATGATATAAATACATTACTCATGTATGAACGTCTGAAACAAAGATATTTAAGTTAAAAGGTGTTACCTTTCTCATCTCTAGTCTGCAGATTACACAGTAAACTGGGGGCTTGGGAGCAAAGGCTTTCAATCATTCAGCCTTAGTTTTGTCCCTCTCTTCAGGTCATCATCCTTGTCTCTGAATTTTTTTGGTTTTGTGTCACTCTCCTAATATCTTTTGCATTTCCCCTTTTTGATTTTTTTTTCTTTGTGAAGAATTATTCTCATGTTCTTAAGGCTGATGAGTCTGACATGCCTCCCAAGGTATTACTTAGGTTAAAGGTTAATGAAGAATGAACCATCAATCCATTAATTACATACATGCACTAAGCTAAGCATGTACAAATTGCCCATGTACATGGTCCATTGGTTTTTACAATATGAAATACAAATGTGGGATCATAATATACTCTATAAAGTTACTCCTATCTATTGGTTGTCTTATTATTTATCACTTTCTGCTGTCAGTAGTAACCTTTGTATCTATAAGATATATAATGGACAAAAGATAGCTTTATGCCATCATAAGTACAGATGATAGTTAGAATAGCTTCATACTATTAAGGGATCTTTCTAGCATGAAGCCATGCACACTGAAACATTCTGTTTCATCAACATAAGCTGTTGCCTCAAACCCAAACCATTAGGACTTCAGTGTCCTGAAGGACTTAATCTTCAATGTATAAGTCAAAATAAACCTTTTCTGTTTTATGTTGCTCTCACCGAGTATTTTATGACAGCAACAAGAAAAATAACTAAGACAAAAAATTGATATTGATTAGTGAGGCCATTGTTGCAGTAAATCTGACTATGTAATTCTGAAGCCCTTAAAACTGGTTCATAAGAGGATGTGGAGGAGTTTAAAAGTTTGTATAAAGCATTATATGATGAAAGTGGAGATCCCTGGGCCATAAAGAAAACAAATTCTGAGAGAAAATGTGGAAAGTTGATCCCTCGCTCATGAAGTTTTAGAGAGAACAAGGATTCTATCAAGAACTGGGGTAGGGACCATTCATATATTTTCACTATGTGTCTTCTAATTTTAGCTGTGTCCTGAGAACTTCAGTGAAGTTGAAATTAAAGATAACGGCAATTTTGAGACAGAATATTTGGGCTATGATTAAGTAAGCAGGTGGAATCATTAAGGACGTGACCCCAATGAAGAGAAACCTACCACACTGCACTGTGACAATGGGGAAGCTGTCCTAGGGATGAAAGCCCCACCAATCAGAGGCTCCATCATGAGCAGGCAGAACATGGCAACATAGTCCACTTTGCTCCTGCCTTGAGAAAGACTATTGTGAGAAAGTTTGAAGGAGAAGCCAAAGCTACTATGGAGACACCAGGATATTGAAAATACCTGGACTATGGATCATCCATGAAGGAAAGCTGCTGGTATGGAATGGAGTTGGCATACCAGAGAGACTATATGTGGTACAGGTAAGAGAACTGGAAGATAGGACCACCCAGATTCATTATGATTCCTAGGGTTAGACAAAGACCTGTAAGATTTCTTGTTTTCTCATCTGGATATTGGTCTTACTTTGGTCTGATCATTCCTTGATATAACACCAATTCTCTCATTTTGATGTAAGAATGTTTACTTTATGCAGTCATTTATTGAAAATATGTATCTTGATTTATTTTTTATAGGAACTTAAAGTTACGAGATTCCCCTGAGTCTCAGTCTCATATGAGAGGCATACTTCAGAATTTTAAGCTTTTGGAATTTTAAGGACTAGGGGGACTTTTGAAGTTGGACTGTATTTTAGATTATGAGATAAACATCAAAGAATGAGGACAAGAATTAATAGATTATGATTTAAATTGGTGTTTTTGCTTGTCAAGCTAAAAAAACCTTAGAATTGAGATGGTTACTCTTCATTTTCAGCTTCATAAAATCTAGAATTCACTGAGTGACAGGTCCCCATTCATGCCTATTGGAGACTTTGCTTTTGGTATTGTTTTTTTTTCTTTTTATTTAAAACAGATTTTTGTCTCACATAGTGTATCCTGATTATAATTTCCCCTTCTTCTCCATCTGCAAGTTCCTCCATACCTCCCTTCCCATCCAGATATACCACCTTTCTGTCTCCCATTAGAAAACAGGCTTCTAAGAAATAATATTAAAATAAATTAAGATAAGATACAACAAAAACTAACATATAGGAATTGGACAAAACAAACAAACAGAAGAAAAGAATCCCAAGAGAAGGAACAAGAAACAGAGAGCCACTGGTTCACACACTAAGGAATCTCATAAAAACATTACTCTAACTTACTCTTCAAAGAACTATGGTATTGATATATATTTCAATTAACACACACTAACTGTACACATTAATGGGCATGCATGTGCTATAGTAAATTGATATGAGAGTATAAACCCCATTGTCTGAACATTTATGTCTCCTTAAATAATTTTAATCAAAGTAAAATAGAATGATTTTTCAAAAAATAAACTATCACATTGAAATTGGAAAATCAAAAACAACAGAAGGAAAGAGCTTAAGAGAAGGCACAAGAATCAGAGCCCCTCATTCACATACTTAGGAGTCCCATAAAAATATGAAATTGAAAGCTGCAATAGATACACAGGTTACCAGGTGCAGACCCATGTAGATCCTGTGTTTGCTGCTTTAGCCCCTGTGAGCTCATATGCACCTTGCTTAATTGATTCAGAAGACCTTGTTCTCCAACCCCTCTGACTCTTAGATGCTTCTGCCTTCTCTTCCACGGGTTGCTTGAGCTCTGAGGAGAGGGTTTTGATAGAAATATTCCATTTAGGACTAAGTGTTCTAAGTTCTCTCATTTTCTGCATAATGTCTGGCTATGAGTCTCTATATTTATTCCCATCTGCTGTAGGAGGGATGTTTTTGGGGAACTGCTAAGCAAGAAACTGATCTATAAGTATAGCAGAATGTCATCCAGAGTCATTTGTTGCTGTGATTTTTGTTTGTTTGTTTATTTAGAACAATATTGTTGGTTTTACACTAGGTCCCTGGGCTACCTAATCTTAGATTCTTGAACACTAAGGCAACATTGGGTAGGGGTTCCATCTCATGGAGTTGACCTTAAGTCAAATCAGACACTGGTTGATTATTCCGACAAGCTTTGTGTCACTATTGTATTAGCATATCTTGCAGGCAGGACACCATTGTAAATAAAGGGGCTTTATGGCTGGCATGGTGTTTATGTTTCTTTTATAGTGTGCATAGTATCTTCCTGTACCACAAATGCTAGCAGGAATGTGAATGTTCTGTGTAGATACCAGCTCATCTTTTCCACATTCAATGAGTTAGGTAGGTGTTGTCTTCAGTCATGGGACCTTGCCTTCAGTGTGTGTAGAGAAACCTATAGACTTAGCAATAGCCTAAATTATTTGGGGATTTCATGTGATCATTTTGGCCAACAACTCAATTAGATGTAATCCAATCCTAATTGTACCGGAAGCTTTATTTGGTGACAAGGCATGGCCAGTCAGTGATCTGTCTTTCCCATTATTTGACAATTTCAGTTAGTTTTCCTCTCTCTCTCTCTCTCTATATATATATATATATCTTCTATTGTATTGGGTTTCTATACTACCACTACAATGAACCTTAATTTTAACTGTCTCTCCTGGCATTATCTTCCTTGTCCTCCACTTTCCTCCCACTCTCCATTTGATACTAAAGTTGTAGAACCCCCATCCATTTATAAATATCCTCTTTCCATTTCCTGCCAAGAGCTACCTATATCCCCATTCCCTTAATCTATTTCTAATACCTGTGGTTCTATATATTATAGCTTGATTATCATTAACTTAATATCTAATATCCTAATATAAGTGAATGCATACCATATTTCTCTTTCTGGATCTAGAGTACCTTTCTCAGGATGGTTCTTTTCTAGTTCCACCAATTTACCTCCAAATGTTATTATTTCATTTTAAACCTGAGATAAACTCCATTGTGTAAATGTACCATATTTTCTTTATCCATTCATCTGTTTACAAACACCTAGGCTATTTCCAATTTCTGGATATTATGAATACAGAAGCAATAAACATGGTTGAGCAAATGTCTTCATAGTAGGATGAAGCATTCTTTGGATATATGCCCAGGAGTGGTATATCTGGATCTTGAAGTCTATGGAATCCCATCTTCCTGAAGAAAGACTATAGTGATTTTCATAGTGACAGTAGATATTTGCACCCCTATCCAGCAATGGATCAGTTTTCCCCTACTCCACATCCTAGCTAGCATGAACTGTCACTTAGTTTATTGATCTTAGCCATTCGGACTGTTGTAAGAAGAAATTTCAAGGTAGTTTAGATTTGCATTTTAATGATGGATAATGAAATTCAACATTTCTTTAAGTGTTTCTCAGTCAAATGAGAATCTTCTTTTGAGAGTTCTGAACATAACATCATTAGCACAGAATGACTTTTGTATGTCAATTAGTTCAAGGCTATTCATCACTTTCTCTTCTATCAAGTCCAGCACTATTTGCTGAAGATGCTGTCTTTTTTTTTTTAGTGTGTATTTCTGACTTCTTTATCAACATTCAGATATCCACAGGTGTGTGACTGGGTCCTCAACTTTATACCATGAATTAATGTGTAAGTTTTTGTGTCAATACAATATTGTTTTTATTACTATAGCTCTATAATACAACTTAAAATTCAGGCTCGTGGGATGATGAGACTGTCTGTAGTTCTTCATTATTTAGGATTGTTTTAGCTATTGTTTTGTTTTTATTTGTTTTGTTGTGTTGTGTTATGTGTATGTGTGCATTTTTCCATATGAAGCTGAAAATTTTCCTTTCAAGATCTGTGAAGAACAGTGTAATAATTTTGATGGGGATTTAACTGAATATGTAGATTGCTTTTGATAGGTGGCCATTTTTGCTAGATGGCATGGGAGATCTTTCCATTTTCTGATATCTTCTTCAATTTGTTTCACGGTCCTGAAGTTTTTGTCCTATAAGTCTTTACTTGCTTGGTTAGAGTTACCCTCAGGATATTTTATATTATTTGAAGCTATTGTGAAAGGTATTATTTCCATGATTTCTTTCTCAGTCTGTCTTTTGTATAAATGTGGAATACTGACTTTTTTTGTGGTAATCTTGTATCCATCTAATTTGCTCAAAGTGTTTCTCCACTATAGGAGTTCCCCAGTGGAATTTTTGGATTACTTACTTTTACTATCATATTATCTGCAAATAAAGATACTTTGAGTTCTTCCTTTCCAATTTGTCTACACTCAGTATGCTTTATTTATTTTATTGCTATAGCTAAGACTTCTTGTACTATATTGAATAGATATGGAGAGAGTTCCTGATTTTAGTGGAATTGTTTTGAGTTTCTCTCCATTTAATTTTTTGTTGGCTATAGGTTTACTATATTATGCTAAAGTGTGTTCCTTATATATCTCATCTCTCCAAGGCATTTATCATAAAGGGACATTGGATTTTTTTCAAAGGCCTTTCTTCATCTAGTGAGATGATCATGTGTTTTTTTTTTCCTTTCAGGTTTTTTGTTTGTTTGTTTGTTTGTTTTTTGTTTTCTTGTGTGAAGGATTACTTTATTCATTTTACCTAAGTTGAGCCATTCCTGAATCTTTGGATGAAGCCTACTTGATTATGGTGGATGATCTTTTTGACATGTTCTTACATTCAGGTTGCAAATATTCTATTGAATATTTATTCATCTATGATCATAAAGAAAGTTGGTCTATAATTCTCTTGTTTGGTTGGATCTTTATGTGGTTTTAGTATCAGTATAACTATAGTCTCATGAAATGAATTGAGAAATGTTCCTTCTGTTTCTTTTATGTGCAATAATTTGAAGAATATTGGTATTAACTCATCTTTGGAAGTCTGAGAGAATTTATAACCAAAACTATTTGATCTTGAGGTTCTTTTGTGGGGTATCAGGACAAGTGGAAAACTTTTATTGACTGCTTATATTTCACTAACATTTATAGTCCTGTTTAAATTGCTTATCTGATCTTGGGTTGAGGTGGAATGACTCAAATTCTTTGGGTCCTTGCCTGAGATTCTGGCTTGTATATATGGGAGTAAGCTGAGCACAAGCATTTAACATCCTATTTCCTGACTTCAAATTCAATGGAGATATCTTTTCCAAGCTCCTCATACCAAGATTACTCCAGCATAATGAACTGCAGTCTTAAACCCTAAGGAAAAAATAAGTCCTGTCAGCCTTAATTTGTCAAGATATTTTATCTCAATAACAGAAAATACAACTAAGACCTTTAACAAGAGTTAGTCATGGTAACAAAGCTTCTAAGAACCTTGGGCAATAAACTATGTTACATAAGAAAGAAATAAGAAGGAGATAAAATGCATAGAAAGCCAACAAGCTTTATGTGTCGGCTCTGTAAATGTAACTTTGGATAGAAAAAAATAGAGTATATTCCTTCTAAAACTAGAAGAAATATCAAGCAGCTACTTTCCCTGGAGCACTAAGTGGAAGAAAGAGAAAAGACAGATGCCCTGTATAAGAGGTTATGCTGTGGGATAATGCTTTTGTAGACTGATTTAATAAAATGGTGACTGGCTATTATCCAGGCAGGAAGTATAGGGAGGGCAAGCAACTAGGAGAATTCTGGGAAGAGGAAGGCTGAGTCAGGAGTCACCAGCCAGACATAGAGGAGGCAAGATGACAAGGCAGAACTGAGAAAAGGTACCAAGCCACATGGCTAAACATAAATAAGAATTATGGGTTAATTTAAGTGTAAGAGCTGCTCAGTAATAAGTCTGAGCTAATAGCCAAGCAGTTATAATTAATATAAGCCTCTGTGTGTTTACTTGGGACCAAGCGCCTGAGGGAGGCAGGAGGGAGAGATTCATCCCAACCGCAGGGCCTGCAGGACCAGAGAAACTTCCAGCTATGGTTGGACAGGAAATATATTGTTGGGCCCAATAGTGTAAGGCTTGACTGGGAGCATTAGAATATTCATTAAAAATAAGCATAACATACAGAGGCCACCAAGATGGCTCAGTAGATCAAAGTGCTGCCTCACAGCTTGTCTTCCTGGGTTTTAATCTGGAACCCACATAAAGATAGAAGGAGAGAATTAAATCCACTCAGTTGTTCCCTGGTCTCTTTGTGTTATTTGCCATATGTTCACACACACACACACACACACACACACACACACACACACACACACACGAAATAATTAATTAAACATAAAGTCAGTTGTATTTGAGGATATATGGGTGGACCTATTAAGTGTTTCCCTACACAATTTTGTGTATAAATTTGCAAATAAATAAGTTACATTAATTTAGAGTATAATCTTAAATACAAACAAGGTAGAAAAATTTAATCTCTTAGTCACACCTCCTCCTTTAAATGAAAGCCAACACTCAGAAGGTAAAGTTTGAGAGGTCAATTCAAGGTAATATTTTCCTGATCCTTGAAAAAAAAGAAACCCTTTAGTTGTAATACAGTATAATAATTTACAGATTCATTTAACTACAATTTTTCCCAGAAACCAATCTGTGGACTGGCCAAATTGTACTACAATAATATCCCATGCTTTTCTTTTTCACAGAACTGTAAGCACAGTCAGACCAATTTGCTAGACTGTACCCAAAGGCCTTGTTGCCAGGGATGGAGGCTAAGCCACCCATTCTAACAGCCAGACCTCTGAAATAAACCAGACAGAATAGAAAGGGACCTAAAAGCCAGCAACTACACAGGCCATAACCCAGGAGGGAAAACACAAACAAAACAATGCAGAACAGAAAGTACTTTAAAATCAGAGGTCAAACAAGCCTCAACCTAAGTCACAAAACAAGAAAGTGCAGTGATTCAATTTGTTAAGTGAAAGTGATGGAGATTTCAGGTGAACCAGGGAAGGGAGGGTCCAGTGGGAAAACCACTTAATAGCTACTTGAGAGTTTTCCTGCCCCAACTTTAGGAGTCCCATTCTCTATAGCCTTGAGATTTTTTTAAACAAACTAAAGCCTTTATGGAGAGTTCCAAAGCCACCCTGGCACATCCAGAGGTGCATGTAACTGGAATAGTAAGGCATATGTCTATTACCAGAAACAAAAACTAGAACAGAGACAGGAATTGAATCTTTTTTTGTTTGTTTTGTTTTTGTTTTTTGAGACAGGGTTTCTCTGTGTAGCTTTGCTCCTTCCCTGGAACTCACTTGGTAGCCCAGACTGGCCTCAAACTCACAGAGATCCGCCTGCCTCTGCCTCCTGAGTGCTGGGATTAAAGGTGTGTGCCACCCCCCCCCCCTACCCCCTTACCCCCGCAGGAATTGAATCTTTAAGGTACACCTTTAAGGTACACTTTCTTCTGAAATTCAACTATCTGAAGTTAGCAGATTGACATCTCTAAAGGAATCTGCTGTCCCTATCTTCTCCAGTTATTACATAATTCAGGAAGGCCCGAAGGACTGAAAGACAACAGGCAGTAAATCATTTTGGACCTCAGATTTTTTTCTGTCTGGTCAGGTCACTCTTGCCTTGGGGATCTATGGTATTGGTTCCTCATGTGCTCTTGTACTTTTCTGTCATCAGCTCTTACTGTGAAGTGGATTTTTCATACTACCAAGACCACTGAGCCTCATGTCCCTCATGATGTACCACATGGGCTAAAGTTTAAGTCAGAATGAACGTACAATAAATCAAAATTATCAAAGTATATATGCTAAGCTTTTTATAATATTTATGTAAAAACTCATTTTTATAATACAGCACAGAAGCATACTTCTTATAATGTAGAGTACAGAAGCACCTACATACTTTTCCATCAGAAGCAAACTGCTTTTTGCTGTGATGCACTCTTCCATTGAACTTGAAGAAAATGAGTACTCACAGCTTCATTCTCTAGTAGTGAGCATTTTAAGTTTGCATTTCTCATGTTAATGGAATCAGTGCAGCAACATGAGTATTTTTATATCACATTAAATTTTATTATCTTAGTGAGAAGAATCATATAGTCAGCACATCTGTTGAAATCCTGATGCTGTGCATATTATTGATTTTAAGCTGTAGTATTTATTTTTCTCCTTTATCTGAACTAAACACAGGTGTACGCAGTTCTATATTTACTTTGCACACCTTTCTCCTATCAATTTTGAAATGCTGTCCAAACTCAAAACATAATTACATTCTAAAATATATTATCAAAGTTTGATTTTCTCACTTCTTCATGTGATTTTAATTCAAAAAGACTTTTACTATAATAGGATTCTATTCTTAAGAACAGTATACTTCAGTAGCTGTGAGTAACATTAAATATTCCAAAATAGCATTATAAACATATGCAATATTTATGGGAAATGGAATATTTTTGAAAGCCTAACTATGGAGGAAGCTTTGTTCCTCTTATAATTTTCTTCACTTGTTTTGCTTTGAGTGAAACAAAGAAGCTTTTGATCATGTCCCTTTTGTCATGTTGTGGAAGCCTTTGCAGAGGCATGCTTGTGAACTCATTTATAGAGAAACTGGTATGCGAATTGAAATAGTACTCCACCGGTTCCCCTTTTATTTTTCTGGCCTGTGTTCCCGAATTCAGTAATACGCAATTATAGTAACTGCCAAAATGAACACTAACTCAATAGCAAAAGGAAGAAAGGAAGTAAACAGCCCTGCTATTCTTGTTTCCGAAATGTAATTACATAGCTGCATCAGGAAAATCGGAATCATCGTACAGAGAATACCAAGGGAAAGCTAAAGGGGCCCGGAGGCACACCCCCAGGCTGACAGACAGGCTGCTTGGTCTGTTAGGTATAAAACAGGTCAACAGGAGACCATTCAACATAATGTGTCTGTGAATATGTTTGAATTGCTTTTTTTTCACCCTGTTATGGGTGGCCTTTCTTAGAAGGCCAATTTGAATCTGCCATGGAGATGTAGTGTTTTTTTGTTTTTGCTTTTTTAAATAAAAATGTTTCTTCACTTTCATTATCACCATAAAAATGGGGCAGGATTATCGAAAGTATCCACAGAAAATTAGTTTTTTCCCTGATGTTGGAAATCTGTGTCACTCTCCAAAGCACCCTCGGGTCTCTAAAGAGAGATAAATCACTGATGGATTCACAGGGAAGGATTTGCTCCTACTTATCAGAGCATGAGAGAAGAAAGGACCAACATTCTATGGGGCCATGCTCAAAGTCACAGACAATTGCTTCTCTTTGCCTCTCTGTCAAGGAGGACAGACTTTAACAGAGCTTTCTCTGTTGATATCATAGAATATTGAAAAGAATTTACAGTGATAATACACTGAAAAATTAAAAAAAAAGCAATTGTAAATACTTTCTGTGTGTGTGTGCATGTGTGCATGTGTGCGCATTTGTGTGTGTGTGTGTGTGTGTGTGTGTTTACAAAAATATTTGTTTGCTCAGTCATTTACTGTTTTGATGCAGGATCTCATTGTATATAGCCATAGCTGGCCTGCAGCTCTATATAGTCCAGCTTGGTCTCAAACATAAAACCTTTCTGACTCAGCCTCCTTAATGTTGAGGTAATGGGCATTTGTTCCCGTACTAAGCTATTTCACGTTATTATTGTCTCATATCTTCTGTCCCTGCTTCTCTATCAGCTCAACAGGAGTTTAACAAATTCCACATTAAGAACATTGTTTAAACTCTTACATAATGATATGCTAGGAATTTCTAGTGACAACTTGCATGGGTTAATTGTTACAATTGCAGGAATTATGAATGACAGTACACCAATAGCTTGAAGTTAGCTAGGTAGAAATATTTACCTATAAACTTCTGCAAATTCCAGAAGTGAGAGGCTTATTTTTGGTTCTAGAAAGTCAGTTGAAATTTATCTATGTATTACTGCTCTCATTTGCACATTATCAAACATTTTATAACATTGTATTTAATATTTAAACATTCATATAATGTATGTGAGTCTAATTCATCACTAGAATCTCAATTTCTTATGCCTACTCTCCCCTTCCATTTTCATATGGGTTCTCTTGCTCTCTTTCTTTTAATTTAATAGTAATTGAATCCAGTTAGTATTGTTTGCTTGTAGAAGATTGTAGAACCACTTAGTGGAGCATGGGTAGCCTCTCTCATACTTTTCTAAATATCTTTTTCTTTCTGTGTCTATACCTTAAGAATTTTGAATAGACCTTGTACTTCTCAATTTAGTATTCATTTTCTTTGCTTTTTATAACAAAACCAAGTGAAAGTGTGTGGGGGCCCATAGAGGCTCGCTTGTAAGACCTTACTCAATGTTAGAAATTCTGAGCTTGCTTTACCAAGCAGGACTGCATAATGGGATGATTTGGCCAAGGGTATGGTTAACAGGTGTTTTGAAGTGTCTACACTTATTGATACTTTAACCTCGATCTTCAGAGGAGAAGGTCTTTTGCTCCTTCCCTTGCTGATGTATAAACAGCTCATCCTGATTAAACTTGGGGCAGCTGGTCATTGATTGACCCAGGGCCCTTCTGAAGCTATCCTGTCTCTTTCTCTTCATCTAGGCATATGTTTTTATCTAATACTTCTTCATTCTTCACTCCTTCCCCCAACAACCCTTAGCCAGGTTAGATCTGGCCGCCAACATATGGCACCCGAACATGGAACTTGGGTACACAGGATAAAGTGAAGATAAACTGCCAGTTGCAGTGAGCATGCTCGGTGATTTCTTCAAGACAGTAAAATGTAAATATAAAGCAGAGTAATAGTAAACAGATGATGCTTACTGATATTTTAAAAATAGCCAGAGGAGCTAAATTTAGGCTGCAGCAAGTATATCTATCTATCTATCTATCTATCTATCTATCTATCTATCTATCATCTATCTATCATTTATCTATCTACTAAATTAGGTCTAAAGTTGTATATAAATAAGTCATAAAAGTTTTGGTGAAGTTTGAAAAATATAGGCTTTAAGTATAGGGATACTGTGAAGGTTTAATAGAAAATAACTTAGGATAGAGTAGGTTTTCCCAAGCACTGGACCTTGGATGCAGATGCATAGAGTAGAGTAGGAAAGCAGCATCTGGAACCAAGCAGCCACTGCTGACTCAGCAGTCTGAGAAGGAACAGTGGCTTCAGAAAGCAGCAGTGGGAGCAGCAGCAGCCCGGCCCAGCATCAACATCACTGAGACCCTCCAGGCATCATCACAGATACAGAGAGAGCCAGCACAAGCAGTGGTGGTCTGGTACCTTCTGTCTTGGTGAGGCCACAGCAGGGAGAATGGAGTCAACCTGGGTGTTTGTGAGAACTTGGCTGGAGGCTATACTCCTCAACCTTGACAAGCAGCCTTCAGACCTGAGGGAAACTGCTGGCTGACAGGATCCCTGGGAGAGATGTTACCAAGCTTGGAAAGTGCAGCAGAGGTTTTAAGCACAGGGTTTGGGTCCCTAGCACCAGCAGCAGCAGCAGCAGCAGCAGCATGGGAACTGCTGAGGTGAGGCAGAGTCATGCTCCAGGCTGAATGATGGAGATGCACTGGAACCCAGGCCAGCCCAGGCTCCCAGCTACAGGGTGAGATAGAGTGGTGGAGCTGCCCTAAAAGCTGCCATAAGGCATTGCACAGAGGATGCAAGGCTAGAAGCAGACCAGGAAATGGAGCCAGGGTACAGCTGCCCCAACTGGCCAAGGCTGGGTTTCCTCCAGGACCTACAGGCTGAATGAGAGCTGCAGCTCATAGCAGTAGGGCAGCACCTGGAGCCCTTGTGATGCAAGGTGACTGAGAGCCTCGGGCCCCAGAACACAGGGGTCTCAGGGCTGATAAGCCAAAGACAGGACGCTAAAAAAAAGCAAAACAGGGTAGAGTCAGCAGCAAAATCTACAGAGCTTCTGTTTGCTGGAGGAGAACTAATGCGTGGCTTCTGTAAGAAATGGCTTCCAGGTTCATGCTAGCTGTAAGGAGGGCTTTATCTAAGAGGTCTTCAGTGGCTCAGCTACACCTTCACCCTGGGGCAAAATGTCTAGGGGAAGGCTACCAGCTGCAAAGTGCCTCTAGCTGAAGGCGAAGTTTCAGAGACTTTTGATTGAACTGGGTTGCTCATTTAAAGGAACTGCAACAAATTTTTGGTTGTGGGTCTATTCATATTTGCTGCTTTTTGATTCAGATTCATTTATGATTAACACAAAGACTTCAGGGCAGCTGGAGTGTCAGGCCCTGATTTTGAGATTCCAGTGGAACTTTAAGAATGGTATCAGAACTGCTTTTTTTTGAACTTTTCAGACTTCAGAAATAGGACAATTTTTATTTCACTTACACATACATACTCTATTAACTGTGGTAACTCACACACGAACTGTTTTATATAGAAATGGAGCTGTTTTGTGTAAAAATGGAACTAGGAATAAAGAAAATTGTTTTTTTCTACCCAGGCTCAAGATGCAGCTTCAAAAAATATAAAGAAAGGGGGAGTTAATATTCCTCAGTCTCTTTAATTAAATTTTTTTTCTCTTGTCCCTTGAGTGGATTAATGTTAGCCTGTGTTAATGAACCCTATGTTTTGTTGTTAGAAAATGTAAATAGTTCTTTTAAGATATTGCTATTGGATATTTGCTTAAGTTTAGGAAATGTAAATATTTCTAGTAACAGCTTACTTTTGGATGTTTATGAGAATTATAATTGTGTCTATTGTTACTATTCATGCTAGAATTATGATGTTATTCTGATGATGTTAATGAACCATGGTATGATAAGGGGTTACAGTTTCAGCTAAGGAATTCAAAGGTCTTGAGTAGACATCACAAAATGACAGAGTTGGTAATTTCCAGGCCCTAATTTCCTTGATTAAAGATAGGAGTTCATTTCAAATGTCATGCTGAATATAACTGGGTGTGTGTAAACTCTTTTATTTACAATGACCAGCTACTTGCAAACTCTTAGTGGAAAGCTGATTCAGAGCTGTATAGAGTTATGCACTGTGCCCTTGAGACCTTTGTATTATAAAGAAGGGGGAATATATGGGGAACCACAGAGGCCCCATAGTAAGACCTTACTCAAGGACAGAAAGTCTGAGCTTGCTTTACTCAGCAGGGCTGCATAATAGAATGATTTGGCCAAAGACATGGTCACCAAGTGTTTTGAAGGGTCTACACTTGTTAGTACTTTGTACCTTGACCTTCAAGGGGAACTTGCTGATATATAAATTTTCCTTCATGATTTAACTCAGGGCATCTGGGTATTGACCTAGGGCCCTCTTGAACTATCCTGTGCCTCTGTTTTTCTCTTTATCTAGGCCTATATTTCTATTTAATACTTCTTAATTCCTCACTTCTTCCACCAAGAATCTTTGACAGGTCAGAGCTGGCCACCAACAATATTGTTGAAGTATAACATTCTGTTCATGGGAGCACACATATTACATATTTTGCTGGTTTTGTTTGAAAGAACCGGTTCTGTCTGCTCCAAGTCTTTCTATTTAATAGTAAAGATTTCATTCTTCCTTCAATATAGTATAATCAGATTTCTTCACACACTACCCAAAAGAAAATACCTCCTCAGAATTATCTACTGATTGATGGTCAGTGATAAAATTACTGTTAACAGAATTTTACATAGAAAATCCACTCTATTTTTCACTGGACTAAACGAACTTGTACTTTCTACAGTGAGCCTTTTTCTCTTTGACTGCTGTTTTGGATCTTTCTGCCCAGCTCCCTCAAACTGACAGAATCTAAGGTTAAGTACTTTTTATATTATTAACTGTCTTTGTGTCATAAAGTGAAAATAAAGGGTTCATTGAGTTTTATCTTTCAAAAGGACTCACTGTTCAATGTAGTCCAAAATGACCCAATGTCTACTTTATGACTGATGTTATATATGGAAAATAAAGCTCAAATGTAGCATATAAGTTCTAAGCCAATCTTAATCAAAGGAGTAGCAAATGTTATTTTAGTTGTGGTGGTATTGCCATTTTAGAATCTTTTTTAAAAAAAAATTATATCCTGGTCATAGTTTCTTTTCCTTCCTCTCTTCTCACTCCCTTCTCCAAGCCCCCATTCCAAGCCCCAATCCACTCCTCCCATTTCTTTTTAGGAAAAGTCTCCCATGGATATCAACAAAACATGTCCTATCAAGTTGCAGTAGGAATAAGCACCTCCCCATGGATTAAGGCTATACAAGGTGACCCAGTATGGGGAGTAGGGTTCCAAAAGGCAGTAAAGACTCAGAGACAGCCCTTGCTTCCACTGTTTGATACAGAGTCTCATGTAGATCAGTCTTCCTCAAGTTTATTATAAAGCTAAAGATGACACTTAAGTCATGATTCTCTACCTCCACTTCTCAGGAACTAGGGCTACAGGCATGTACAGCCATATTCCACTTTTGTTTGATACGTGCAGTCATTAATCAAGTCAGCTATTTTCTCAGTATCTTGTAACATCTCTCTGGGTCTTTATGTGATCTGGACCTCAGCTTTGCCTTCTTGATCATTATTCACAAGTCAGTAATATTCATCTCCTGACTTCTACACATATCTCTAGACTATTAATAGTAGCAAAGTTTCTGACCATGGAATTCCCTGGTGTCCTCATGACTCACTGTTTAGATCTGAAAGCATCTGCTCAATTATCACCTTCTTCTATTCAAATCTGGTCCTTCTCTTCAAATCATAAAGTAGCCTCTTTCACCATACCTATACGCTCATGACACAGGCTTTTTCACAGATGTTTATCTTCTTTAAACCCCTTAAACTCTTGTCTGAAGGCCTTAGAGCATCCTTGAGACCTTAGTAAGTTACTGTGAGGCTCAATTATTGAAATTTAAATATGATTATATTATTCCCCTTTTACATTGGGTATTTTATTTTACTAATGAAGCAAAGACACAGTGAATAAAACACTACTGGAGGCCCCATCATATGTCAAGACATGGCACCATAGACTTTATTTTTATGGTAATGATTCCTCCACCATTATGAATTTGCAGTGAGGTTGGGGGGAAATGTATGGGTGTGTAGGTGCATATGTACAGTTTTCATGTAAAGGACATTAACAGGCATTTAGTGTGTCATTCAGTTTCCACTCAACTCATTTTTAGACAGGTTATGTCACTGAACCTGGAGACCACTGCTTGGGTGAGGCTACTGAGTAGCAAGCCTCAGAGATTCTTCCTTTCTCTGGCTCCCCAGGACTTGGACTAGGATTTTGTACTATGGCTTTTACCTAGATTCTGAGTAATTCAGGTCATCATACTTGCATCTCAATCACTTTACCAAATATCCATTTCACCATCTTAAATAAAACTGTAATATTTATTCAGAATTTATTGTAGTTTGATTTTGAAGATGCTTCTAATGATTCTGAGTGATGAAATGTGAGGTGTTCTCAAACTTCTGTTTCACTGATTTTTCTCCAGGAAAAGCACATATGCATTCCTGTGCATTTGCAGGATAAGCCAAAGTGACTTTTTTTTTTATTGTATTCTTTAATGATCTATCAGTCACATTCTTGTTATAGAGTCCAAACTGGCTTTGAACTCCTGACTCTCCTGCCCTGTGTCCTTTGAATGCAGGTATTACATGCCTAAGTAGCTTCTGCTCAATAAACACAGACGTTTATTTGAAAGGACAAATGGCAGAGAAAATAAAGTTATAAAATTCTGGATAACTCTAAACATTTTTTAAACCATACCATAATAATTTGTCATTTAAATAAATATATTTAACAGAATTTGTCTCCACTAATACTATCCAAATTTTAGCAAAATGTCAAATTTAGAAAACATGATTCTGTGTTGAACTATTTAACAGAATTTTTGATGAGATTGGTAGTGGTATTTCCCCGTATGACTTTTTGATATTGTATATTAATATATTTTATATTTTAAAGTGTCAATGTAAGAAATCAGTGCTTGAACTTACAAAATCAAGCATTTATGAAAGATCCACTAAAAGAATAAAAAATAGATACTAGAAGATAGACCAGCAGTTAAGAGCATTGACTGCTTTTCCAGGGGATTTGGGTTCAGTTCCCAGAAGGATATGGGCTGACAACCTTCTGGAACTCCAGTTCAAGGTGATTCAATATCCTCCTTTTTCTCCATTGTCACCAGATGTACAATTGATAGATATACATGTAGACAAAAAATCCAGTCACATAAGAATGATAAATTAGAAAGCACAAAATACCAAGGGGTATTATGTAAGGGAAATTATTGAGTTGTTGGCTAAAAGGGTGTCATGGAAATTTACAAACAACCCATGCTCTTGGCAAGGGGATAGGTTGCTGTCCGCAGACTGACAGCAACACCCAAACAACTGATTGTTCATGGAGAAGTTGAGTTAGTGCCAACATAGGACCTTCACCTCTGAGTTCTAGTGTCTTTCGTATGGGAAGCTATTCTGCAGGCTACTGAAAGAGAAATGTAAACAGCAACTCAACCACAAACTCGTTAATCTACAATGCTATTCTGCCTGAAAAAAAAATGCTATAGAGTGATGATGGCACAAAGCTTGTGGGAATACCCAACCAGTGTCCGACTTGACTTTAGTCCCACTCTATGAGATAGAACTCATATCTGACACTGCTTGGGTGACCAAAAACCAGAGACTATCTGGCTCAGAGAAAAAAACTACTAGTCTTAAAAAAAGTATCAATACAATGATTCCTAATGATATTCTGCTGTATTCATAATCAGTGCCTTATTCAGCCATCATCAGAGAAGCTTTCTTCTGCAACAGATGGGGAAAAAAATACAAACCTACAGTCAGACATTACACAGAGAGAGACATCACAACATCTGCTCTAGATGGGATGTCTCCATCAAATCCCTCCTCCTCAGAGCTCAGGGAGCCCCATGGAAAAGGAGGTGGGAAGAGGGTAAGAGCCAATGGGGATGAAAGAAATCAAGAAAGACAGTATTCAAAATCAAGATGAGCAGAGCTCATATGAGCACACAGACCTTAAAGCAGCAGAAAACGCAGTGCCCACACAGGTATGCATTAGGTTCTCCGCTGACACATTATGTTTTATAGGATTCCTGAGTGTGTGAACAAGAGGGATCTGATGTTTTTATTGTTGCTGTTTTAGTTTTGTTGTTGTTTTTTTTGGTTTTTTTTTTTTGAGACACTGTTTCTCTGTGTAGCTTTAGAGGCTGTAGACCAGGCTGGCCTTGAACTCACAGAGATCATCCTGCCTCTGCCTCCCAAGTCCTGGGATTAAAGGCATGCACCACCACTGCCCAGCTGAGGTATCTGATTTTTGTGTCTTTGCTTGGACTCTTTCCCTGCTCTTGGAAATTGTCTAAGTTCAATGAGGTGTTCTCTTTTATATTTTATTTTGTTATATTTTGTTGTTATTTGTTTTTTCTAATGAGAGAAGGGGAGTGGTTTGAGATGGGAAGGAGGTAGGGAGGAACTGGGAAGAATAAAGAGAGTTGAACCTGTAATCAGGATATACTGTATGAAAAGGGAATCAATTTTCAATAATGGGGGGGGGGAAGTAAAAGAAAATAGTTGATCCAAAATTAAAAAAAAAAAAGAAACACACTGTGTAATTGATGTGATTTAGAGCCACAAGATAAACCATCTCTAAAAACGGTCTGCTTTAGCAGTGAAAAATATTAAAAATCATCTAAACAAACCAGCAAAGTACTTTCTCTTTGCCCAACTACATAGCTCTATAAAACAGTTTTTTTTTCATTTATTCAAATAACAGATATTATAGCACTATCAAGTGGAAAGGAAAATATAAAAGTTCACTAGTAGTCAAACTAGTCTGGCATTAAAGATATTTTCACAAGTATAAAACAATGCCACACTTTTGGCTACTTTTATTATTTTAACTACATAAATGATGACAACTTGTAAAATATATTACATTAAGATACTTTAGGTGTGTTGTTGTTGCTTCTAGACAAGTGGACATGTGTTTTCAAAGATTTTTTTTTTAATTTTAACCACTAATTTCTTAAATGTCAGCAGATGGTAAGATTGGCATTTCTGTTGTGTGTGCTGCAACAATTTTAAGACTATAGTGCAATCTTAACTCCTACTCTGGTAAAAAAAAAAAAAAAACTTTTCTGCTCTAGCATACCAATTGCTTAGTATACACATTGCATCCTGATCAGTGTTAGTTATGTACTTATACAAAATATCAATGTTATCTCTACATGTTGAATCAACCAGAAGGTGATGGTCTGAGTTGGTAGTTTGAGCAGAGATCGTTCTTGTTTGTACAGCCCTACTTTTATGGTTCTATGCATTATAAAATAAGAAACACACAGAGAAAGAAATATAGAAAGGAAGAATGTGAAAAGAAAGTCCAAAATGAATATTTTTTTTTCTTTTTTAACCAATGTGGCCCCATGGCCCAAAGGAATTTTTTCAAAGTCAATAAATATATGTTAAACAAGAAGAATGCCACAAATGATAAAATACTAGAAATTGAAAATAGATCATTGGAAAACCATAGGTTTCACTAGATATCTATTCCTATTAAAATGTAATTCTTATTATGCTTAGCCACGTGGCTTGGTACCTTTTCTCAGTTTTTGCTTCCTCTGTGTCTGGCTGTTGACTCCTGACTAAGCCTTCCTCTTCCCAGAATTCTCCTTGTCTGCTTATCTTGCCTATACTTCCTGCCTGGCTACTGGCCAATAAGTGTTTTATTAAACCAGTGTACAAAAGCATTATTCCACAGCACATTTATTTAATTTAATATCTATATACATATGAAATTTTCTTTAATCATTAAATAATTGATGAGAGCCTATGGCTTATTTTATAACTGAACTACTGTGAATACTGTGGCAGTAAATAAGGATATGCAACTAAAAGAAAAGGTTTTGAGGTTAGAGAAGTCAGTAGAGGCACCTATAATCCAAGCCTAGTGGTCTAAGTTTGGATCTCAGAACCCACATAGAATCTGAATAAATGGCACAATTTTTTGTAATTTGTTATATCCCTGTGGAGAGATAAGAGGAAGGGGCAGGAGAATCTCCAGCAGTTCATAGGTCAACCTGTCTGTCTCACACAATGTGGAAAACTGAGGAGGAATCAATGTCAGAAAGTTGTACTCTGACCTCCATAGGTGAGTTGTGGCATGTAGATTTCAATACTCTCAAACAAGCACATGTTATTCTCATATCACATAAACATAAAGTTAAAATTCTTCAAGATCAGAATCACAGTCATATCCTAATAGGCCCCTTACAATTACTTGTTGGTTTTTGACCCGTCCAGCAGGCCAGGTTATTAGGTAAGACCCGAGGAGTCACCTCCTAAAAAACCAATGGGGGCGAGAGAGAAAGGAGACCAAGCGTGTAAAAAGGACAGAGTCAGTCTAAGTTGCATCAAGGTCTCATTTATTGCAAGGGGAAGCAAGTTTATATATGCTGGTAGATAGGAGAAATGAATAGGGGAAAAGCGGGGGGCAGGGGGGGAGGAATGAAAGTTTGAAGAATAGAATAGGGTCCAGGTGAGGTCTCTTTGAAGAATAGAGTCAGGGTGAGATCTTTTTGGTCCACTACTTTTGCAACTGACCAACCGAACATACTCCAGGAAGTTAATCTAAAAGTATATTAATCTAAAGGTACATTTTGTGTTTTTTTTCTGGGAGTTATTGTTTTTTTGTAACTTAGTAACGGTTGTCAAGGGTGTAGTTACATCAGATCATCCAAGCAAGAAAGGTCAGAGCACAGTCATCCAACTTTAGGCTCCCAACAGGTTTTCTTTTATTAGAGTCCCCAAACCAAAGTGAAGATAACGAAAAAGTAAAATTGTTATGAGATTAGAATAACTGATTTCCAACTGTGTGCCTTGGTAATATTAGTTGATACTTAAAGGAAGAAAATTACATAGACAAATGATATATAGAATAAGAACAAAATTATCACGAATGCAATAAAATAAAGATGAAACATAGACACATTGAAGCATGATAGTCTTTTATTTCATGCTTAACCTTTTCCCCTTATTTTCTATCATTTTATCTGTACTATGGTGCTTGCAGTGACTCTAAGTATAAAGAATTCACAAATATTCAGGGGACATGTAGGCATGAAACCCACAACCCATGGTAATCTGTCCCTTCAGGCCCAAAGCTCAGGATTTTATCCTTATCTCTGAAATGAGAAACTAGTATTTTTATAAGCAAATTGAAATAATGAAAAGTTTTTATAAATGTCTGACTGGTTATATTTATTATTGTCAGTGATTGTTATTAAATGAAAAGAATGCTTACAAGAGTTTTATATCTTTCAAAAAAAAGTAAGGATGTTCTGTATCAAAGAGTGCACTTATATTACTATAGGAAATTCTTAGAAGCTATATTTTCCAAACACTAATACAGGCTTTAGAACCAGTGGAAACATATTCCGAAACATATTTCAAAGGCTGGGGTTATATATGTATGCACTATCCACTCATTTTTCCCCAAGGCTTTTTAGTGGACAGTGATAAAGTGTGGTTAGCCTGGTAGCCTCTAAGTTAGTCCTTGCAACTTGTGTGCTGCAGACTAAATTTTCAGGTGTCACATGTGGAATGGATCTCTTAAAAGGATACTCAGCTGAAACACGAAATACACTCAGTTCTGTAGTTTGACTAGGATATCTGTCATGTAGAAAGGCCATAAAATTGAACTTACTGAAACTTTTAGTAAGCTCTGTTGCACAAAAAAAGGAGCAGTTCTCAAATTTTAGTTAAACACTTGAAAATGCACAGGCTAATATGAAACAATTACAATTTCATTCAGTCCAGTAGGCCCTATTCACCTGTCCCAATCAATATGAACAGAAGGCAAAACTAAACAGCAAGAACAATCTGTATATCTGAGAATGGATCTCAATCATGCCTGGGTTCTTTTGGGTCTCAATACTTGCGTTACACAAGCAATTTTCTGAGAAGTTATGGGGAAAATTATTGAATGCCTTGGAAGAAAGCAACAGGGGTCTTCTCTAAGATATTCCTGATTGTTCCCTATTATTTAATAGCTGGCCATTATCACAAAGGAAACTCTTTTTTTCTGTCTTAAATCAAGATTCAGACTAATAGGTACAGGATATATTTTATTTTATTTTTAAGCAACCTTACTTCTTACTGCTATTCACAGATTTATAAAAAATAAAAAGCATGCTGCTCATCCTATTTCAATATATAGAATTTTGTTCCAATGGAAATTAAAGCTAACATGAATTATATACTTCAAATAGTTTTAAGTTAGGAATGTGGATTAAATGAACTATTTATTTATATAGCTGCCCTATATAAGTAGAGCATTAACTGCCCTTTGCCATGGTATCAATTTTCTGAAAACTTAGATAGAAGCCATTTGTAATTTCAAGGAGTAAATTAAAATAAATGAAAAGCATATTTTTAAAAATAGAGCTTAAATTATTAAGCATGATAAAATAAATCATAAAGTAGCAGTTCCTTTTATGTTTCTCTATCAACATATACATACACATCTGTGCATACCTGTTGTATAGTAATTTCCTCTGAGATACAACATGATACTGAAGGGAAGCTCCTTAAAGCTCTGCATGTTTAAAACGTAGTTAAACGTTCCATCCTGCAAGGAAACTCTTTAAGACTTAGGAAATAAACAACTTAAAAGTTTTATGTAGTCCCTGAAACTGACCAGATGGGCTAAGTTTCTCCTTCCTCAAGCTTAAATGACCATATATGAGATAAAGAATGCTCAGAAGAGCTAAACTGCCTAGAAGAGACTCAAACTAACTAAGCCCTGTGAAAAAGACACTCTCTGAACCTAGGAGCTATCTACAAGTTGGGCAGTGAACTTCTGGTTTCCAGTTTTGCTAACCATCATCCTCCTGGAGTAGGCTTTGGTGATGCAGCTGTCTTTTGGTCATTTGTACTCCTGTAAGAAACCCATAGCCCTTTTCTCATAAGTAACCCCCAAAATCAATTGGTTCATCAAATTGGACTTTGGTAATATCCACACTTTTGTCTGTCCTTGGTTCCCTATCAGGAAAAAGTAGACATTTGTTCATGACTCCCAGGAATAACATCACTCAACACCTATGAGCATACATGAACACAGGACATGGTCTTCTCTAGAACATAGTTTGTAAAGTTATTAAACTCAGGAGCTGTGCATAATTTCAGTGGGAATATAAATTGAAAATGAAAGTGTATGATTCTATATCTTCCATATATTCTATGCTTAGTTATATTACAGCAGCACACGGAAGGTCTTTGTGTAATACATATCCTACAAAGTGACACACTCTCAAAAATGTCTTGCTAATATTTAAATTTTGCTTGTGGCTATGCTGTTTTTCTCACCCATACATCTTCACATAATTTTCCTCTTTATAGTCCAACTCCAGCTAGATTTATCTGGGCGTTCCCTGACGGTCCTCCCACAGTGGCATGTATGAGCGCTGCATTTAGAATTATGCTCTTCATCCTCTTCTCTGTCCTTTCATTCCCTGCTTTTCTTGCAGGAGCCACCTTCTAGGGACAGCATGCACTGTGTATTTTCTTCACACATTGTGAATACGTGTTTTCCACAGAAATGTCTTTTAAGCCTTTCCTTGTAACATTAAAATTCTTGTCATTGTGATAAATAAATAGCAGAGGTAGCCAACTTACAAGAGGAGGGCTCTATTTAAATAACCCTTTCTCAGAGGTTTAAGTCTTTGGCTGCTCAACCTTGTCCTTCTGGTCCTGTGGCAGTGTACTACATCACGGAAGGAACATATGTCAAAGAAAACTGCTCAGCTAAGGCTGCCTGTGAAGTAAAAAGAGAGAGGAGACATTTCCAGTATCATCTTCAAAGGTACACGCCCAATGCACTAACTTTCATAAAGAAGCCCTATTCCAAAAGGTTTCTTCTCTCTGCAGTGACACAAGATAGTGATCATTCATCCTAGTCCATTGGATTTAGCAGGTAAACAATATTCAAGTCATAGAGGACTTTATGGACTGAGTGTATCTGTCTGTGTTGAGAGTTTTTCTTTTATTTTTTGTGTTTGTACAGTCTTTTTTTTTTTAAGTAAATTTATTTTACAACATCATTTAGTTCAACATAATAGCCACAGATTCCCTGTTCTCCCACTCTCGCCCCCTCCCCCTCCCCCCATCCCACCCCCATTCCCACCTCCTCCAGATCAAGGTCTCCCCGAGGACCGGGATCGACCTGGTAGACTCAGTCCAGCCAGGACCGGCCCCCCCTCCCAGACCGAGCCAAGTGTCCCTGCATATGTCCCAGGATTCAAACAGCCAACTCATGCAACAAGCCCAGGACCCGGCACCAACACACGGCTGCCTCCCAAACAGATCAAGCCAAATGACTGTCTCACCCGTTCAGGGGGCCTGATGCAGTTGGGGGCCCCTCAGCCTTTGGTTCATAGATCCTGTGCTTCCATTCGTTTGGCTACTTGTCCTGTGCTTTATCCAACCCTGGCTTCAACAATTCTCGCTCATATAAACCCTCTTCTTTCTCACTAATTAGACTCCCAGTGCTCCACCAGGGGCCCAGCCGTGGATGTCTGCATCCAGATTCCTCAGACCTTCCTTGGATGGGGTTTATGGCACAACTAACAGGGTGTCTGGCCATCCCATTACCGGAGTAGGTCAGTTCCTGCCGTCTCTCGTCCATTGCCAGCAGTCTTTTCTGGCGGTATCTTTGTGGATCTCCGTGGGCCTCCCTAGCTCTCTGCTTCCTCCCCTTCTCATGTGGTCTTCATTTACCATGGTCTCCTATTCGTTGTTCTCCCTCTCTTTTCTTGATCCAGCTAGGATCTCCCACTCTCTTTCCCTCGACCGTCGCTCTTCATTGTTCCCACTCATGACCAGGCTGTTCATGTAGATCTCATCCATTTCTCCATGTCTTTTTTGGGGTCCCGTTTTCCAGGTAGCCTCACTGGTGATGTGAGTAGCAGTTCAGTCATCCTTGTTCCACATCTAGTATCTTCCTATGAGTGGGTACATACCATATTTGTCTTTCTGAGTCTGGGTCACCACTAGATGATTTTTCTAGATCCATCCACTTGTCTGCAAACGTATGATTATCGTTTTTTTGCTGAGTAGTTTCATTGTATATTGACAATTTTTTTCATTCTTCAGTTGAAGGGCATCTAGGTGTGTTGAGAGTTTTTCATCAGAAAGAAACTGTGCCCACAAATATAAGCTATGGTCATAAATAGCTACGTCATTGTTCATGGATAATATAACTTCTTCTCATTTCTCAACTCATTTATAATCCAATGGGAAAGAAGGATGTTCTCAAAACCTCAGAAGTTATGTGGAATGCACAAGCTTATGGTTTGAATATTATTTTTTCCTATAAAATCACATAGAAATGTAATTTATAAAGTCTTCATTTTTTAAAATAAGAGAGTATAATGGGAATATACATTAAAATTTAGAGGTGTCTGGATTGTCAATAGGCCATCAGATTGGAGTTTTTTTGTTTGTTTGTTTGTTTGTTTGTTTTTTTAGTTTTTCAGGACAGGGTTTCTCTGTGTAACTGCCATGACGGTCATGGAACGTGCTCATGTAGACCAGGTTGGTCTCTAACTCATAGACATCTGCTTGCCTCTACCTCCCGAGTGCTGGGATTAAATGCATGCACCAACACCACCTGGTAAGTTTCTATATTCTAAACTCAGCACCTTAAATAAGGAGAGAGAAATGAGACAAACATAGGACAATGTTCATATATGACCCTGCCACATGTGATGTGGACACAGTGTCTCTTGCTTAAAGGTGCAGAAAGCTAATGGAACTTCCAGCTTTTGAAACTTTGATCATGTAAAACCTCTTTTCCACAGAAGTCATGCTGTCTCATGCATTTATTACACTATCAACAAACAGATGGAGAAAGAATCAATAAAAGAAAATAGAATGAGTGAGGAAACTCAAGTGTATCTTTCTTGGTTAAAATTGATGGATGCTGAAGAAGAGCAGATGGAGGACCAGAGGAAACATGTGACATGTAGGAAGAAAAGACTGAGTGGAGGTGACAGGGCCTAATTAGGAAGAGCGATGGGGTGGGTGAGATAAACAGAGAGGAATAATTTACCAACTTTGTTCAAATGTTTCATTCTGTCTAATACATTGTATCATTTTAAATTTTTTAAAAATTTTAAGAAGAGAATACCTTTGTCAAGAGTCTTTATACATGTTCCTCATTAGACAATGGGAGAATCAACCATTGGGTTGAATATTTCTGAAAAGTTGAGAAAGTCCATAAATTAAAAGAAAGTACCTATTGTACCAGAAACACAAAGCTCCATTGTAAGTACAGGTCAGGTAAGTTGTGGTTGGGAGTGGGGAAGGCAAAATTAGAGGGAAACAAAGAGAGATGGGCAGAAGATCTGGGAGAAGTCCGGGGAAGGGAAAGCAAACTAATAATATAGCATATGAAAAAATTTAATTAAAAAACTGAATGAAAGGGCACTGACTCCATGTGGAATGCAAATGACCATAAGCATTGGACTGTGGTGGAAACTTTAAAGGCTGGTGTGAAATTTACAAAGAATTTTATTCCCCAATTTATTGTAGAGTGTTTTATATGCTGATTGCTTTTTCTTTTAAGAACTTTACCAGTTAAATTCATCAGTTTACACATTGATGAAATCTCTCTCCTGTCTGTTCCTGACTAAGGGATTTGCTTATTGAACAGCACAGAAAAATAATATGGGTTGAGGAAATCTTTTCATAAAAGTTTTATAAGAGAAGACTTTGCTGACCCCAACTGACCCAGAACAGCACTCAAAACCACAAAGGGGTGCTATCAACCTACATCCACATGTTAATTCCAACATTTAAGGGGCATTTGTTTTGTTTAAGGTTGCCTCCAACCTATTGGCTGCTTTCAGCAAATGATTACCAAAATACAAAAATATATGTGCACATTTTTATGATTCAGGGGCATGAAAAGGTATGTAATTTAAGATTCAAGCTGTGAATTAGTTTAGGTTGTAGACACTGGTTAAGTGGGAAATATAAGACATAGAGAGATTAGTTCCATTGTTCTCTTAAATGCAGGTTGCACTTAAAAAGGCTGAGCACACAGTAGGATAGCAGCAAATGTATACTGCTGGACAGCTTGGAGCTTAAGCCTTCACATCATGTCACAGCCCTTAAAGCCCAATTCCATGGTCTTAAATGATCTCAAGGTGTATTCTGAACTTAGCTGCGAGGTTTGGAGAAATTCTAGTCTCTTTGAAGCCAAAATATATTTTCAGAAAAAAAAAAAAAAGCCTGAAAAGAAGAGAAGCAGCATTTTTAGAAGAAATACTCAATTTATAATGCAAATGAAGAGGATTATCTCAAACTCAACAAGAAATGAAGGAAGAAATTCCTTGGTTACAACTTAAAAATTAAACTTTTGTTTGATTTTCCGAGAACTGTTTTATCTCCTCAATAAATCCATGTCCTACTTTTCCCAAGACTCCAGCCTACCCATGTTTCTCTATCCTTAAGTGGGGTGTTGCCATGTGACTGCATTCCAGAGAGTAAAAAACACTCCATGCCATGTCTGTGAAGAGCTCTAAAACTGTTCCTTCACAATGGCTGGAAAGAGACAACATTACAGGCATGGAATTCAATCAAAAGAATAACAAAATCACAAGGAAAAGAACTGAGTCCTCAGAGACACTCCTGGGAGAGATCTTCCCACTAGACAATGCCACCTGCTTGGAACTTCACACTGAAATCTACCCAGACTTAAAGGTGGATCTATGAAGTCACAGGTATTATTATTCTCACTTACAGTTCCATGTTCTTTTCTCACTTCTCCCAGATGAAATATTTACATGTTTTTGAGCCAATCTCCAAAGCCCTATGTAGGACAAAGTGCTGTGGGATGGTCTGTATGTCAAATTGCTCTGATTGGTCAATAAATAAAACACTGATTGGCCAGTGGCTAGGCAGGAAGTATAGGCGGTACTAACAGGAGGAGAATTGAGAGAACAGGAAGGTAGGGGGAGTCACTGCCAGCCACCACCATGACAAGCAGCTTGTGAAGATGCCAGTAAGCCACAAGCCACGTGGCAAGGTATAGATTTATGGAAATGGATTAATTTAAGATTTAAGAACAGCAAGAAGCCTGCCACGGCCATACAGTTTGTAAGCAATATAAGTCTCTGTGTTTACTTGGTTGGGTCTGAGCAGCTGTGGGACTGGCGGGTAAGAAAGATTTGTCCTGACTGTGGGCAAGGCAAGAAATCTCTAGCTACAACAAAGCAACTGATTTCTTCACCAAAATCCATTCTCTCTCCATGGCACCAGGTACTGATATGGGTTTTCCTATTATATCTAGAGTCTTATCTGAGAAAAATTCCCCAAGTATCAGTGACATTTTGTTCCTTGTTCTTAATATTTAGCCTATATCTTATTTCTCAGAGCTTATCTTGTATTGTCATCATCACTGTTTAAAGGGCTTATTAGAACATGATTACTGATGAGTATACATTTAGTACTCAAATTTACACCATATACAATGACAACAGTGTGGTAGAGTTTAGAGGTACATAGCACTATCTAATCATATAATAAGTGAGATTTTTGCAAAGAAATTAGGGGTGGGAAATTTAAAAATCTAAATCTTTAACCACAGTTACAATACTAAATGAATTTATATTTAACACTTTGAAACAAAAGAATAAATACACTTCTACAGAAATGTACTTTGCCCTACACACTAGAATCCTTTCACATCAATTGTTCAAGCACCAACATGTTGAGCATTTTTTCCTAAAGAAACTTTATCAGATATATTGACTATTAAGCTTAAAGAATTATATTTGAATAATAGCTCCTTATTAATTGAATATAATTATCTTTACTTCATCCTGTGATGACCTGTATTAGTTTACTGTACTTTGGATTTAAAGGGAGATTGATATGCAAGTGTGCATACATGTTCATGTCAGTGGAAACAAATACTGGTGAGTACAGATGAATATACAAGATACAGAGAGATTTCATTAAAAAGAAAATAATCAGAATTATTCTTGGTTTCATTATTAATAAGTCAATTCTTGTTGTTTGACAATTTTCTCCATTCATAAACTATTCCTTGCTATGTTAATTTTATTTAATTTATATCAATCATATGGAAAATATTACAAAGATCTATGTAAATATGTTCTTTTGGATGCAGAAGTCTATTATTTAAATATAGGAAGAGATACGTGAACACATGCATCATTTATTAATAGTATTCTGTCCATTGGTTTATTTGTAAACATTTTCCTATCATTAGTAATACAAGGCCAGCTATTTAAGAAAAGAGTTAGTGATTCTATTTTTTCCATATGCATTTTGCCTCCTTTTAACACTGTTCTTTACCCACCAAGTGTGGAAAATACTGTTTGCAAACATGACGAATTGAAGAATCCAAATGAAAGCTTTCTCCGCAGAAATGGTGTCACTCTCAACCAATTCCAGACAGCTGTGCTTGTGCTCAGTGCTAGAGAGAATATTGCACAGCAACTGGCTTGTCCACAACCTATCATTTCAATAGATGCAATTCACAAAGCTGCAGGTGGCATTTACTTGACAAAGTACACTAATTGGGGTGGCTGAACCCCCCCCCAAAAAAAAAAACTTCCTCTGTAAAATAGTTTTGAATTGCTTGCTTCAAAATGCTTTCTTTGAAGTTTAAAGGGAAGAGTTTATTTTCTCTTAATTGAATATCTTAAAATTTCTATTCCTATAATGCAATTGCCAAGTAGATATTACCCAGTAAGGCACAGTAATTTAGGTAAGTTATTTACTATAAATTGAGAAATCTACAAACAGGAGTTGGATTGGCAACGAAGTATCCTTTTCAATATATAAGCACATATACACCAAGACAGACAGAAAGGGACAAAAAGGAGCTGAAGAGACAGCTTAGTGGATAGGAGCACCTATCCAGTCTTTTCCAGAATCTAGGGGTCAATTCCCACCACCCACACTGTGGCTAACAATGGTGTGTGACTCCGGTGCCTACAGATCCATGTCTTTTGGCCTATAGAGGCAACAGGCACACACATGGTTCAGATATACATGCAGGCAACAACACCCATACCTGTAAAATACAATATGAAATAAAGTAAGAAAGACTGAGACCGAGGGAGAAAGAAGGATAAATAATATATTTAACAATATACATTCATTCACAAAGGTGTTATCTAGAGATAAAAATTCACTAGCAAATAATACAAAAAAAAGGCATTATCTTAAGACAAACATAAAGCTCTCATAATCCAGTGGGGGGAAACATATACCAAGCAAAAATATAACTAACATAATTTTAATATGTCAACAATGTGTTTTCTATGTTATCCAATTTCTTGCAGTGCAAAAAGCCCTATGGAGAAGAACAAGATGCTGAGATGAAGCCTTACACACACATAGCCAAAAAGAATGAACAGCTGAATTAAAAAAAAAAAAAAAAAAAAAAAAAAAAAAAAAAAAAAAAAAACATTAACAATTTCCAGAATTTAAAATCCTGAATCATGACAGGACACTAGTGGAATTCAGGTGTTTCTGGTACATGGACTGCTCTCACCCAATGTGAGGTTGAACTATTGACCTTTTATACATCCTATTTCACAAAGGAGTCTGTCAGATATGCTATAGGCTGAAGATGATGCCCCAACATTGCGGAGAAACCTCAGATGAGACTGTCCAGGCAGCTGGCTGTTTCTGTCAATTCACATTTTTTTTTTTTTTTTGGAAGCTGCTTGCATGCACTTCCTGTTTTTATTTTTTATTAGGTAATTGTAGATGTAACCAACCATCTTATTAAATAAGAAACACAGAACCAATGTAAAAGAGAAAGCCAAGAGGTCAGAGCTCAGAGGTAAAATTTTACCCTTTCTCATGCGGTGCTCCTACCTCTCTGAAAGAGAGCTACTTCCTGTGTGTTTGTCTTTAATATAGTCTTTGTGTCCTGCCTTCTCATTGGTTGTAAACCCAAACACATGACTGCCTCGTCACTGCCTGTAAGTACAGCCCTCCAGGTCTTAAAGGCGAATGTCTCCAATGCTGGCTGTATCCCTGAACACACAGAGATCTACCTAGCTCTGTCTACCAAGCACTGGGATTAAAGGCATGTGCCACCACTGCCATGCTCTTGCTATGGCTCTAATAGCTCTGACCCCCGGGGAACTTTATTTATTAACATACAATTAAAATCACACTTCAGTACAAATAAAATACCACCATAGGTAATATTATTTCCTTCTTGGGTCTCTGAGGGAGTTGAAGATTAGTTAGTTATAGTTGAAGATTAGTTACAATAGAAAGTGAATTAGGTACATTTTGTACTTACCAAAATAGGATAGATAATGGAATTATTTTCTCTGAATTTATCAAATACAAATATCAAGTACAAATTTACTAAAGTAAATTTTTTTTTTTGCTGGGCACTGTTCACAAATTTGTCAGTGTCTGTGGAGAAAGAAATCTTACATGTACAACTATTTACTTTGTTCTGGTTATTGTAGACAGGGCCTTAGCAAAGGATGACCAAAACCAAGGATCCTGGAAGCAAGTTCATCAGAATACTGGAATAGTGCCAAGGACATAGGGAGTCTTAACTCAAAGTGTCTCACTTGTGCTACAGTTGAGAGACCTGGCAAAGCACTGGCCCTGAATGTTTTACTTTTCTCTTCCTCAGAGGATATGGGAAGTACTGTACTATTTCAGGTTGTTCAATGTGAAGACAGGGACAGAGGATTGTTCATAGACCATTGCACTCCCAATGTGTTCAGTATCATTTCTGAAGTAAGCAAGAAAGAGTAAAATGAGATAGACACAAGGCCACCTGGAGACAAGGCCTATTTTCCCAAAACCATTTTATAGGGTTGTGAGAACTCAGCCAGACGAAGCTTCGTGATAGAATGTTCATGAGTTTCACTCACTATGCATGAACCGCTCATGTCTTTCCAGCCATCAGGCTGTTTCACATTCACTGTTGATATGCTAACTCCACCAATCTGTCAGCATTAGGCTCGTAATGAGTATAGACTTTTCATATGAATCCAGAATCTTCTTACTCCAAAAGTGTAATGGGTACTTCTAAGCCATGGAAGTGTTCTTTGCCATTTATATACTGGGGAAAATGCTGAGGTCCACAACTCAGTGACAACAACTGTATAGGCAGGGTCCCGCAGAGTAGCCAGTTGGGGACTTGAAATATATCATGTTAGCTATAACCCTAGTTTAAAAGTAGCAACTGGCCGGGCGGTGGTGGCGCACGCCTTTAATCCCAGCACTGGGAGGCAGAGCCAGGCGGATCTCTGTGAGTTTGAGGCCAGCCTGGTCTCCAAAGTGAGTTCCAGGAAAGGCGCAAAGCTACACAGAGAAACCCTGCCTCGAAAAACAAAACAAACAAACAAACAAAAAAAAAGTAGCAACTGTTTCTTGGTAAGACTGCGGTCAGTTTCTATCAAGATGCTTACATGGAGAATATGAAAATTCTGCTAGTCAAGTAGCCATTTTTGTTGTTTCGAGGCAATGAGAGTGGAACTTGGCAATCACTTCCTTCAGAATGCCTCTTCCCATATTACACCCAGGAGTTTTACCTATCAAGAGTTTGAATTTGTTATGCCATACATGTGGTGTAATAGAGCACCGAGTCCTTGCTGCATGGGCAATTTGTGTAGTTCCTCTAGAGAGGTATCCTTATCATATTAACAAGACGTTGCTCCTTCCATGTGATGATTGAGATACTGATGGAAGATAGCCAAATAACTTATGGAGCCTTTTAAAAGGAGAGTATAGGTGTATTGTGCCCATTTTCACATGAAAATGAACAGACACCTGCTCATTTTTGTTGAGAGGGATGCCGAAAGGGCTATTTGCCATATCAGTAGCTGCATAGAACATCTCCTCATCTTGGAAGCTGTAAACATCAATGTTAAGGGAGCTTTGCAACTGCTTATCCCACCAATATTGATTATCTTGTTGGTATCCTGCACCATCCGGAAAGGATGTGGAATTGAAAAGCCATTTCACAGTATTGGCTTCCTTAACCTCAACAACAAGGAAAATTATTTGTCTCTCTTAGGCTGCTTATATTGTTTTTGAAAGGTGCTAAGGTGTTGCAGGAACTCTTAACACAAAACTCAGAGCAGTTTCTCTCAGGATTTGAGATGAAGTCTCAAGGGCACACGTCCACAGTAATGGGGAAGCCTCAAATACACAATGAGTAAGAAGACAACATTTAAGGTGGAGAGGGCTTTAAGAGCTGAAAGGCTTCTTGCAGACACGCTTCAGTGAAATCCTAAGATCCACACTGCACAGCATTATGGGAATGACTTTCAGTCATCTGAGGGCTGTTATCTTTACAGGCCACCACTCTTGATATGCTACTATGAACCTTTCAAAGATATTGTTTCCTTTGCCTCCATTTACTATATATCACTATTATCTTGATTATCAAAATATTAAATACAATTGGCTTTCAGACATCACCCTCCTCCATTTGTGCCTTGCCTGGCAGGTCCTGTAGCTTCAATAACTTTAGCAACATTTTGTGCTTAACATCACATGAAAAAAATTCTCAATGTATGTACAATCAGACATTTCATCCAAAGCCAATTATGTGGTAAAAATGTACTAATCTGAATCTAGTAGCCTCTACTTTATAGTAAATTTTAGCTTTAAATCTATTATGGCTGAAAAAAAAAACATTACTAATTCTATGAGTCATTCAACACCCATGGAAATTACCCTTCTTGGAAAAGAAAACTTTAAGAAAGTCATTTTTCATTTCCTGAGAGGTATAATTATTTAACTCATTAGCAGTAGTCAAATTGACTGCTAAGTTTTTTGGTGATTCATACTGAGAAACTAGAATTTGAATATTTTTCCAGTACCTGCTTTCATTATGCCTGAACTCTGCATCTTGAGAAATGACATGGGACAATAAGTCTGTAACACTAATGAATGTTATTTCCAATGTAAAAGGGGTAAACTTAAAACACCTCTCATTGAAGAAACTCAATTCATCACAGCAGATTTGACATTCTAGTGCAATCTGAGTTCTAAAAAAGAGCTAATATTAAAGCCCTCATTAATCTCTCATCAAAGATGATAGGGCTCTGAAAGTTCTTAAAACATGTTATTGCCTTTAAAGGTATTATTAATAAAGTGACTTCTTATTTTAAAATGTGGTTCATATATCCAAAGTCATATTAAACTCTCAATTTTAGGGCAGGTGAAGTGCCTCGGTGGGTAAATTTGAGATTGACTTATGGAACCACAGTGGAAAGAGAGGACAAACTCCTGAAAGTTTTCCTTTGATCTTCTCAGGTGTGTCATGGAATTTGTATGTAAGTATGCACATTCTGTGTCTTTGTTGGTCTGTTGATCTTTCTCTGTTTCTCTGTCTCTCTGTCTTTTTGTCTATCTCTGTATCTGTCTGTCTCTCTGTCTCATGCACATATACACTACAACTATAATTTTTAAAACAGCTGTATTTTTCTTCCCAGTTATCTAAGCAAATGCAGAGTGAAAACATATTAATATTAAATATTCATGCTTATGCACAACAAATACAAAGTAGTTAGTAATTGTGTGTTTATTTTCACTTACATTGTCAAGGATTGGTTGTTTGTTGATCTTTACTTTAGGCCTCTCCTGATGCAGAGGCCTATTCTAAGATGTCCTGTAACTCCACATAAAATTATATTTATGTTATGGACTATTCATTACTGTTTCCCCCAAGACATAGAAAGTAAGTCTGTATTACAGAGGATACCATAAACTTTGGACACAAAAGCCAGTGGACTAAGCCAAGTCTGACCTAGTCTTTCCCCTGAGAACTAATTTTCAAGGTACCATAAAACACCATGTGAGATTCCAAAGGAGGTAAGCAAAAGATACTCCTACCCAACTCTATTTGCCAATGAACCACAATGACTAGTATCACATGATAACTTGGAGGGTACAATATTGGCACACATCCCACAGTGGTATCCAACAGCTTCCTAATTGATTTTAAGGCCCATTTAACAAGGGGAAAATTATTCCTGACACTGAAATCTAACCAACTATTATAAAGTCTTGCATCTTGGAGGAGAACCTAAATCACCATCTACAAAACCAGCATAATTTCTGAATACATTCTAAATATGTTTCCTTATATCCACAGATATATCTTTATAGAGAGAGCAATTAGGAATTAGGGAGAAACCTGGTACTCGGAAAAATCCCAGGAATTCACAAGGATGATCCCAGCTAAGACTCCTAGCAATAGTGGAGAGGGTGCCTGAACTGGCCTCCCCCTGAAATCATATTGGTGACTACCCTAATTGTCATCATAGAGCTTTTATCCAGTGACTGATGGAAGTAGATGCAGTGATTCACAGCTAGACACTGGGCCCAGCACTGAAGAGAGGGAAGAGCCAGGGTGTCAAGATTATGTTCTGTAAACCCACAGAGACAGCTGACCTGAGCTAGTGGGAGCTCGTGGACTCGGAACTAACTGCTGCGGAACTTGCATAAGACTGAACAAGGCCCTCTGAATGTGGGTGACAGTTGTGTGGCTTGGTCTGTTTGTGGGGCCCCTGTCAGTGGGACCAGGATTTATCCCTGGTGCATGAGCTGGCTTTCTGGAGCCCATTTCCTATGGTGGGATACCTGTGATGCAGGGGGAAGGGGCTCACTCCTGCTTCAATATGATGTGCCAGACATTGTTGACTCCCCATAGGAGGCATTGCCCTCTCTGAGGAGTAGATAGAGGGTTGAGGGGAAATGGAGGGAGTGGGAGGAAGAGAGAGAGGTGAGACTGTGGTTGATATGTAAAAATGAAAAAAAATTAAAATAAAAAGAAACTTCTTTGTGCAATAGGCCATTATAGAAAGACACAACCTATGATAAATATTGTGGTTCCCAGTCAAAATCAATACCTCTACAATACAACTCCTTCATCTACAGTTTAGGAACCAATGTGGAAGAGGAGGCAAAAACAGCTGTAGCAGTCATGGAAACAAGAAGGTTTCCATGAGATTGTGTCTCCTAGAAATATTAGATAGGCTACATCAATGCAGTCTTATCACCACGGATGCCTGAACAAGATCTGAATAGCAGTGACCCCAGTGGACTTGCTCACAGAGAAGGGGGATAATGCTCAGGTGGTATCAAGCCTAGAAAGACTATGGTGGAATTTCGAGAGCAGAGGAAATAGTCTTCCACAGGGAAAGAGGCCACCAATTGGCAGTTCCTTTATCTCTGTCTTAATTAGTCTTCTACTTCTGTCATAAAACACCATGACAAAGGTGACTTAGGAATTTAAGCATTAATTTGGAAGCTTGCTTACTGTTTCAGAGAGTTAGTCCATGTATATCATGGCTGGGGGCACTGCAGAGCAGAGGCAGGCACTGGTGTAGTGGCTGAGATCTCACATCTAATGCAAAATTGGAAGGCAGAAAGAGAGCAAGATATGGCAAGATATGGCCTGGCATGGGTTTGTTAAATCTCCAAGCTTATGACCCAGTGACACACATCCTCCAACAAAGATATACATCCTTTTACTTCTCAAACAGTTCTACCAACTGGAGACCAAGTATACAAATATATGGCCCCCTCGGGGCCATTCTAACTAAAACTATCACACTACCTATTTTCATTTTATTTATTCTTCATTTTTTATCAACTTTTTTCCATTTTTCTTTTATTGAAAATAATTTTTTCATGAAATATATTCTGGTTATGGTTTTCCCTCCCTCGTCTATGTTTAGAAGGCCTTGGGTCATTCATGTCCTTTATTCCCATCTAGCTCTTTGAATCTTTTTACCTCCTCTTCTGCAGAGTTTTCCCAAACCCTGAGTGGAAGGACTTGATGGCGACATCCCATTTAGGACTGAGTGTTCCAATGTCTCTTACTCTCTGCATGTCTGCCTAGGTCTCTATACTTCTTCCCATGGGCTGCAGGAGAAAAGCTTCTCTCACCTTTTCTTAATCTCCATTTGTTTTTACCCATGACCTAGTATAATTTATTTTCCCCTCATACTGTCTATGATGGGCCTATTATTCTTTTCATTCTAAAGAGTTCCTTCGAGTAGCCTCCGTAGTGCTCCCTTAGTAGTCATAAATTGTTTCTCTTGATTTCATCACAGGATAATTCTTTTTTCTTTTCTGTACATCAAGATAGTGTGGGTTGGCCCCTGTGGTTTTTAAAAAATTCAAATGAATCATTCCAAACTCTACTTCATTTCAAATTTTCTGATGAGAAGGTATTTTTCTCTGATGCCCCCCCCCACACACACACTTTTTTTTATTTGTTGCTTTTCTCTTGCAGCCTTTAATAAATATTCTTGGGCTTTGGTACATTTCTCTCTTACAGCCTTTAATAAACATTCTTGGCACCAAACATGTAATGTTTTAACTATGCCATGATGTGGGAAGTTTGTTTACTAACCCTCTATCTCTGGTACATGGATGTGCCCCTTCTCTACTATATTGGGATTTTGTGTTATGCTTGTATTGGAAATTTTTTCTGTGCCTTTGGCATGGATTTCTTCTTCTATGGCCATAATTCATAGATTTTTCTCATTTTCTGGTGTCTGAAAAGCCTCTCGTATTCTGCTTGTACTTTTGAAAAGTAATGTCCGTGCCATTGATGTAATGAAACAATTCTGATACCTTTCCTTTCATCCCTCATATTCTGTCCACTCCATGATCCCATCTATTGGCAAGACTTTCCACTTGAGTTTTGGTTTGACTTACTATATTTTTCAACTATGACATCTTTTTTGTTTGATTTTTTTCAGTATTTATATCTTATTAATTGAATTCCATTTTTGTATCCTAATTGACTTTCTGAATTTATACAATTGACTGAATTTTCTTGTAATTCATCAGGAGATTATTTTTGTATTTTTTGAACATATTGATGACAGTTATTTTGAATTTTTGTTTGGAAGCTTATTTAAATAACTCTTACTGAGACCATTACTCTAGGATTGGTAGTTTTTTTGGGGGTACATTTTATCTTTGTTTTCCATGTTACTTGGATTTTTGCATTTGGACATGTGCATTTATGGTTACATCATTTGTTGAGTTTTGTTATCGTTCATCTTTCTTCTTTTAGAATTTGCATTGTTGAAGAGGGACTAGACTGTATGAAAGCTAAAATATCATCTTTCTCTGTTTGATGGGGTGTTTAAAATACCAAGATCTATGTCCAGTCATTTTCTAAGGGATGAGTATGGTTTGTACAGTTACAATCCAGAGTGATCTCACCATGAAAATAGTATAGAAGTCAATTACAAAATTGTAACATGAATCCCAAAAGGTCTTATTAACAAAAACAAACCCAGGAGCCAGATATTGGGGTGAACGCTGAAAGACCAGAGAAACAGAACAAGCCACATTCAACCTCGCCTTGCCAACTTCTCAGCTGATCTTGTTTTCTCAAACTGGAAGCCTCTGAGTCTTCATCCAGAATGAATCTCAACTGAACTGCTGCTGAAAGCCTAAAAGATTAACCAGGCTCTAGTTTCTGGTCCTCATGCCTTATATACCTTTCTGCTCCCTGCCATCACTGCCTGGGATTAAAAGCCTGTGTCACCATGCCTGGATGTTTCCAGTGTGACTTTGAACTCACAGAGATCCGGATGGATCTCTGCCTCTGGAATGCGAGGATTAAATGTATTTTTGCCACCACTATGTCTATCTAGTGGCTGTTCTGTTTTCTGCCCCCAGATATGTTTATTAGGGTCCACAATATATTGGGGGACACAATATCACCACACAAAATAATGGACCATTCAGTGTCAATTCTTTTAGGGAATACATGGAGTTTTATAGTACTGTGTGTACTGATATATTAATTATTATGGGTACAAATGTAAGAGTGTAAAAAATAAATAAAAGAAAAAGCACAAATAAAACTAGCACTTTTTATTGGGTTTAAAGATAAGGTGTAGAAAGCAGGGCATAAATAGAAGATGGAACTATAGAGGCATTAAGAAAGGTGGTAGAGGTGTGGGTATTTTGGGTAATGGTAGAATGAAAAGAGAATGATAACAATATACAATTGGGTAATGTGTTCCAGTCTCTTCTCCCAGAAGGCTGAGTCAAAGAGACTTAGTAAACCAGGCCATATTATGTTCTTTACTAAAGGAAAGTGAGGGAGGGAGGAAGGGAGGGAGGGAGGAGAGAGAGAGAGAGAGAGAGAGAGAGAGAGAGAGAGAGAGAGAGAAGAGAGATCAGAGATGAGTGGAAAAGAGTATAAGACAAAGAAAAATACAAGGCCAGGTGATGTTGCTGAGTTGACTTTGGTTATGAAAAAAAAAATGTCGGGAAGAAAGAGTCCCTTTTGGTTTGCATCTACAAACTCCTGGTATTCATTCCTTGGCCTCTTATCACTGAAAGTGACTGTGCAATTAATTTTTCTGTTATCTCTCATAGCTTTTCTCTGGACTGTATCCTATACTGCTTTCAACCAGTCAGGTCCTTCCTTTGGAGGATCCCAGAACCACACCTCTGTAATGTTCACCTGTGAAGTAGGTAACCCTGTTCCTGAAGTTAAGGATGAATCAGGTGATCTGGATCCAACACTGTTATTAGGAAAGACATGGCAGATAAATATTTTGCTAATGTTAGTTCAAGCCCCGTTTGGTTCTGGTGTAGCATTTCTTGGCTTTTAGTTGGAGCACCAAGGGCAGTCCTCAGTGTGACTGCCTCTGTTATTGATGCAACTTCAGCAGGAGAGTCCCTTGAAGAATTTGAGGATGGTCAGATGGCTCAGGAAGTCAGCTGTGTGATGAGGTTGGTCAGCTATAATCTCTAATATCCTCTCTCTTCCTCTCTTGGTCATACACATATACATATATGTATGTATATGCATGGATGTATGTAGGTATATATAAGCTTATAACACACCTATAATATATAATATTTATTGTACATAATATAGTATATAAAATATATAAAACCTTTATATATAATATATCACATATGTTATTTGTGCATATATATTTATTTATATATCACATATGTTATATATACTTATATATATTTATAATATTTATTTATTGATGTGGTGAATAAGAGGGAGAGCTCAGAGTTAGACTTTTAGGAATCACTTCTCTTCTACCATGTGCTTCATGGGGACCAAACTTAGGCTGTCAGATTTGGTGGCAAGTGCCTTTACTCTCTGAGCCATCTCCCCAACCTAATATTCTTATTTTTTCTATATATTTATTTTTCTCTTTTACAATACATCCTGACTGCAGCTTCTCTTCCCTCCACTCCTGTCAGTTCCCTCCACACACCTTCCCTCTCCTCCAGATCCACTGCTCCCCAGTTTACCTTAAGAACAAAGCAGGCCTCCCAGGAATATCAACTGAACATGACATAACAAGATGCAATAAAACTAGCACAAACCCTCATATCTAGGCTGGTTGAGGTAACCAAGTAGGAGAAAAATGGTCCCAAGAGCAGGCAAAAGAGTCAGAGACACCCCCATTCCCACTCTTAGGAGTCTCACAAGAATCCTAAGCTAAACAACCACAGCATGTATGCAGAGGACCCAAAGCAGACCTATGCGGGCTTTGTGATTGCCACTCCAGTCAAACCCAATATTGTCAAGATGACAAACATATCAGACATGGACTAGATTAATGAATATTATAAAATGGAGGAAACAGAATAAGTTACACTTTTAAAATGTTCCCAAACTATGCACTTAGTGAATGTCAGAGTTTGAGTATTGGAGTTCTAAACTGGTAGCTCAACAACAAATCACTTAGCCATAAGGATAGAGTAATTGCTCACAACTGAGCTTATTTTCCTATTATACTCAAGCTTCAAGGAAAGATAAAAGGCACAAAAGTGAAAAGTGGCAATGAATAGTATCCTCTGCCTGAGGTGGGAAAATGCCTAGAGCCAGAGCCACTCTCTACTTTTAATAATTTTTCTATGGAATAAAATTTTACAACACATGAAGGCAAGAAAGTATTTAAAGTTTTCACAAAGGTAACCCAGCACCCATGGGAGATAAGTAAAAGTAAATGGCCTGAAGAAGATTAAGGTATGTGAACTCATGGATAGACAGGACAGAACAGTACTGCAGAGAAGAGGGTGACAGCAGGCTGTATCTGGTAGCATTGTGTCTTGGGACAAAGCAGAGCTGAGAAAGTCCTTTGGTCTTCATGCAGGTGCCAGATGGATTTTCACATGAGTGAACTCAAAACCAATAGCACAAATCTGAAACCACCCTGGGATGTCAGGATGTCAGCAACTAATTGCTCAGAGGCTCTGACTTACACAAAGAAGCAATGGCCACCTGAATAACCTGGGGACTAATGCAAAAGCAGAAAGAATCATGGCAAGACAAGCATAAACAGTTAAACAGTCCTCATTGTGCCTGTAATTGACACGCTGCATATTCTTTTAATAGGTGTTCAGAGGGCCTTTTGATGTGGCAACAGATTTCCTCTCTACTTTCTGCCATATATAAAGCCATTAGTAATGTTACTTTTATGTCAGGAAGGCACAAATATCATGTAAAATATCTCAATGCAAACCTAGGTCACCTGAGGTATTCTGTCACAGTTCACATATGGAGAAATAGTTGTTACTCTCATTTTCCTTTCCATCATTGCTTCATACACACTAATTTGTGTTCTTCCTGGCCCCTAAAAGACAAAGAATTGAAGGCAAACTGCCATTTCTCTTCTTTTCACTCATTTTCTGATCAATACCAGACCTCACCTCTGTTTTCACTGTGGTAACTTCTAAGGCGATTTCCTAATCTTGTATCAAGAGCAGTATATTTTTTATAATAACACCTGCTGAAATAATTAGTTAAATTTATTCAATCTGATTAATTTACATATTTTATTTAAAAATTAGTCACCAGTGCTAGAGCTGTAGCTCAGGCAGGTCATATAGTGTACTTGTCTAACATATATGAAGCCCTGGGTTCAATCCCCAGCTAGCACAAAACTGGCAATGGCTCACATTGGTATTCCAGAATACCAAGGTGTGCAGGCAGAAGATCAGGAATTCAAGCCTGAGGGATGGTCACATCCTATCCAGTCAGGAAACAGATGAAGCAGAATCCTTGCTACCATTTCACACACACACACCCCTTTATCAAGTCCAGGACTCAGTCCATGGAAAGGTAAAGCCCAAAATTAAGGAATTAAAGTAATCTAATAATCCCACAGAGGCTAATTTAATCTAGATAATTCTATAAAAACATGGCTATTTGGCTCTTATATTATTCTAACTCCCTTCAAGTTGACAGACAATACTAATCAGCACAGATGATGTATTTTTTCTTTCAAACTTGAATCTATAGCATGGTATTGTATTAGTCATTTTTCGCATCATAAACAAATACCTCATATATGCAGCTTAAATGAGTAAGGGTTTATTTTGGATTTATAGATAGTCTGAAACAACTAGTCACATTTCAGCTGCAGTCAAAGCAAAAAAAAAATGAATAGGAAGAGGGGCTACCAAACCTCAAGACCCAATGTTTAAAACATTCCCAAACAGTGCCATTTCATATCAAACTACAGCAAACACAGACACACTCATCTGGTATAATCTTTGATGTTACACTAGAAAGCAGATACAGCAGTTCACACAATTCTCACATTCCATGACTATATTTATTCTGGTTTATCTTCATAAATGAGTTTGTAAAAGGTAGTATAGTTCATCACAAAATGTACCTTCAATGTTTGGTACAGTTTCATTTATATTAACTGACCTAGTGATATCATATTCTCGTATACCCAAATATAGTTTGACTGAGTTTTATTTATTCTTATGAACATATATCTTAAATTATTGGAACCACAGAAAATAATTAGCAATTCTGTTAGTTAGTTTAACTTCTGTATACTTTCGCTCATTCCTTATGTCATCTAAATAAGAAAATAAATTACTCTCAGTAAGAATGAATGGAAGTAGGACAGTAGTCTTGACAATTCAGTACAGTTAGCTTTAGAGAAACCTCAAAATAAAGAGCTATATGTTAAAAAGTCATGAACTGATGCATTGATGATATTGCTACAAGTTGAGTTCCAGAAATGAACAATTATTGGAGTCAATAGATTTTTATGACTAAATAGAAAGGTAAATAATGCACTAGGCATGTAAATCTCTATCTATGTTAAATATTCAAATACTTGGTTAAAATAACAGGCTGGAATTATTTGTAAATTATAAGACATTCCAAAACAGGACTTAACTGTACTCTGCTCAAAACCACATTGCTATAGTAAAAATGTTCTGTGAACAGGCATTCTATTTGTCCTCTATAACCTTTACATTTAAATTAGAATATTATTCTATGGGAGTTTTTGTTTACACTCTAGGTTATATCATTAATAACACTGGGGTAAATCAAATTCAGTTTAAATTCATTTTTCCTCCACTTTACTTTAATACAATTTGCATAATTTCTAGCAAATAGTAATCACAGTAATTCAGCCCTTCAAAACCCCTTCTAACTGTCAATCATGATTGCAGAAATGTAAATTAACCTTTCGAGGAGCCCAACAGTATTATATTTTCTGCTTTCTGGGGTGATGTAGCAGGTGTGCCAATGGGCAGTGGTCATTTATCAACCAGTGATAACCATAATGATGGCATCAAAAAGAAAATTACATTAATGTAAAAGTAATGCTTCTCAGTGCCCTTCGAGAGATAATGAGAGTTAATTTACTTCTAGACTGCCAGAGGCTTGTTTCTTAACAGCAGAGTGTTTATATAAACAATTTTCAGATTCCTTGAATTTTGAATCTGGTACACATAAGGTTCTTAATAAATTACCAATGAGTTGAATGTAACCTAAAATTTCATCTCAATGGCCACAGCATGGTATTCTCTTATACAATGACTATATTATTTTTTCTAAAAATCAAAGTTATAGTGGTGTTTGTTTGGATGACTAGCTGTTTTTGAGACAGTGTCTCACTGTGTATCCCTGGATGTACTGGAACTCACTGAATTCCTCACTGGCCTTACAATCACAGACCTATACCTGGTTTTGCCTCCCAAGTTACATTGCTCTTGTTATTTTAATACTTAATAAAAATACTAAGATCTTTTCTTTCTCATACTTTCAAGCTTCTTAACAAATGACATGTCAGAAAAACATGACTGAAACTTACAGCTTGAGTTTATTAATTTGTCTTGATAGTGCCAGCTCTGAAAAATGAATTAGTCCCTAATGACAATTTCTTTGTGTTATATAAACAAAATAGGAACAATTCTATTTTAAATTACATTGTGGGGGTTAATTGTTTTTAGTGTTTAGTATCAGCTAGTAAATTCCATAACATACATGTTAAACAACTACATTCCCAGTCACAACTACTCATTTCTACTTGTTACATTTTATTTTGACCTAGGGTTTTACAGAATTACCCATGTTGGCCTTGAATCTGCATCTTCCTGATACAATGTCCTGTGTAGAGTAAATAGGATTACAAACCTGTTTTACAGGGCTCATCAGTGTTATCACATTAAGTAGAGCTAGTGTCTGGGGAAGATATGATTCTTGAAATTGAAAGACAGAGCAGCATCATTTAGTCTTAGAGCTGGAAAGGGGAGGCTGAGATTTTTCACTAGGATATGTCCCTGAATCAAAGTTGGACAATCCACCACCTCTCTGCACCAACACAATAGTATTCAGCAAAATCGCTGTGGTGGGTGGAACAGAGACAGATAATTTGATGCTCCTCTGATGGAGCAGAGGACTCTAGTTCCCCTTCCATTGGAAGCTGAACCAGTTTTAAAGACTTTCCTGCCTAATTTAACAAAGTGGAAGGGATGATGCTGAGGAGCTGGCAAGGCAAGACAACCAGTCAGCTAGATGTTTCCATCAGGACTCTGAAACAAAGTCTTGGGGGTTGGAGCTGTCATATAGAAGGTTGAATACACTGTTAGACAGACAGCAGGAGGATCTAAGACAGTCTGGAGAGTGTGAGGGGCAGTTTGTCAGCTTTCTTTCCAAGAGGCCAGGGATAAGGATCTTGAAGGCAGACTAATTAAATATGAGTAGAGTACTGCTCCTTTACACAGGAAAATAGCACATGAAACACAGATATGGGACTGTGGATATTTCACTGAATTTTTTTCCACAAAACCATGAGTTCTTTCTGCACAAAAGCTTAGTGCAATTTTTAAAGCAGATCACAAATAGAGTATAAAAACAGTAAAACCAAGAAATGTTTACCTGTTACTTTACCTCTTTTAGAATTCAATGGAGAAGTCAATTATAATGATATATAATAAGTAAGATAATAATTATAGGTTAGTGAACAGGTGCTATTCTTTGTAGGTTTCACAGAGCTAATTCTGTCTAGATGGCTATATAATGTCTACCAAATGGTATAGTTCTCTTTTCTAGACCTTTTTTTGGGGAAAAAAAAACTTGATTATTTTAATTTAGAAAGTACTTACCCCAAAATAATATATCAGAAAACATAGTGAGTTATGACAAAAAATATTATGTGAGTGAACACTATACTAGGAAAATAAATACAAGAGCAATCTCTCACTAAACACTGTGGAACCCAACTCAAGTTCAAAGTGAAATATGGAAGAAGTGACTTCCAGCTACTCTAACAAAGAAAATCTTTGCTACTGTTGAACATTTAATGTGGCCCATATGGTTTATAATGCCACATTAACCGTCTTCATATGAGGAGTGAAAAAGAAATTCAGTTATGAAAAAGGGACATTTAAAAACAAAGTAAAAGACCAATTATTTAAAAATAATCCCATGCTTTTCTGTTTTAAAGGGATGATGCATTCCTTCTGATGTACATATTTGGGCTACTCCCCCAAAATGGACCTTTTTACAGTTTATAAATATAATTGTCTTTTAATTTTTTCATTATTTCAATAGTGAATAGTATATATGTGTATACAACCTTAAGATTATGAGTATTGGCACATGTAAAGATCAGAACACACATTTGGGGAGTTGATTCTCTCCACATTGCTGCAGTGTGGCGATATTTTATTTGTGCTGAAATGTGGTGATATTTTATTTGCATGCTAATAAACAACGCTTGCTTAGAGAACAGGGGGAAAAGGCCAGCCATTTTAAGTAAACAAGAAGTCAGGTAGCACACACCCTTAATCCCTTAGCAGGCAGGATCTGTGTGTTCAAGGCCACACTAGGGAACAGACCCAAGCGTGGTGACATACGCCTTTAATCCCAATGCCAACCATATAAGCCTGAAGGTCTGTACAGACAGACAGAAAGTGACAGAGCTGTGTAGGAAGAAGAAGTGGGGTAGCTGAGCTATGGTAGCCAATGAGAGGGCAGAACAGCAAGGCAATAAAGGCGTGGGTAGACAGGAAGTAATGTGTATTTGGAAGCTGCAGAGATGGTGAGGTAAGGTTGGCTGGTGGCTTTCCTTATTTCCCTGATCTAAGGCTTTCACCCCTATATTTGGCTCTATGTTTTTATTTATTTAATAAGACCATTTAGAAATTCATCTACCCTGCAGCACAATCTCTTTTGCTGTGTCGAGAACTCCAGGCTTACTGGCCTATGAGCTCTGAAATGCTCCTGTCTTCAGGTCCCACCTTCCAGCATTGATGTAGGATGACAGATATATACCACAGCATCCTGCATTTTCATACAGGTTCTAGGACAGAACTTGCATCATCAGGCATGTACAGCAAGGGTTTTGACCCACAGAGATATCACACCTTCTCCTCCAAATAAATTTTGAAAATATTGTATCTCTAAAAATTATAGACAAAAATATTTCCAATGTGTAAATGTTGAAGTGATTTGAAGTAGTGACCTTGTTGTCTAAGTCAGCAAGTGGTTTATCTGCTTTTTAAGACTCCATAGGAAGTACAACATGAAAATCAAGTCAACCCTCTTTCCTTTAGCACAGTGTTCTCAACAAATTCCTTAAAAGGAACTGAATATTTTCTTGATTTTAGAGAAAATGAAACATAAAACTTCTGAAGACACATGTTTTTAAAAAAGTATGGTTTTTATTACATCAAGCCATACACTATTTGTTTGAAAGTAGTTATAATTAAATAACTATACAAGCATATTCACATTGGAAAGACATAATAGTAATTACAAAACTACATCAATATTGAACAGGCCCTAGTATCCATGCTACCACTTGACACACAGCCTGGAGTAACCCAACATTTGGATTGACTTTACATTGGGATGGTGAGCATCACATCTTTCATAAAATGTAGAGAATATTTGCATTCTCAAGAAATGAATAAATAGCTTCTGTTGTACATTAAGATGATAGAAGACATGGCTGTCATTATGAAGCTGCTCAACACTAATCACAAAATTACAGGGTAAAGGGAAAAGCAATGTTATCATCATTAAAAATAAGTAAATATTTAATAAGTATGTTACCTATTAAAAACACTAGCCAATCACTTTGATTAAAACTTTTAAAAAATGGTTTTATTTTTGTTCTGAGAAATGAACAATTTTTAAATAAATTTGAAAAGTATACTATTCTATAAACAAGAGTAAATAATTTTTTCTTTATCTTCTGAAGTTGAGAAAATAAACTAACATACTAAAAGTAGCATTGATTTCTTTCTATTTTTCTGTTTTGATAACTGGACTATTGTAGAATATTATCTCAAGGTGTGTTGCTTTTATTTATGCTCTGGAAGATGTTTTTAATAATACAAAGATGTGTTTTATTAAATAAAATTCACCCGCTGTCAGGAGGCTACATCAGCAACTCGCTGACAGGAAGTGGTAGGGAGTAGCCAGGTGAGAAATGGTTTATAAGGAGGGGAGAGGAGAAGCCTGGGGGCTTTTTGGAGGAGGAGAGCAAGGAGAGGGGGTGAGCTACTTGCTAGTCAGCTTCTGAAGAGCAGAATTCCACCATAACCTTTGAATCCTGGGTTCTTTAGAGAGAGAGAGGCTTAGTTAAGTTTGCTTCGGAGCTCTGCGAGAGTTGGAGCCAGAAGGAACAGATTTCCCTCCTGCTATGGTCCTTTCGGCCTAACGGCTGCTGCTAGAATTGGAGTTGCAGATGTTGACTCAGACAGCTGTGGCTTAAAAGGCAGCAACCATTTAAAAAAAGGTCAACACTGGCCCATGACAGTCCAGTGAGAACAGGAGTAAGCCTAGAAATATCAGTTGGAGAAAGGTCCTCAGGTGTCTCCTTAGTGGACCTGCTGTGCTTTAGCAGGGGGGGCATGGAGAAAGCTAACATTCCTCTAACAAGGATATAGTCCATCGTGAAGTATTCCATCACAGAAATTGACAGATAAATCAGTGGTCATAAGAGAGTTAACACACTAATTAGTAAATAAGGTTCTGCGCTTAGTCATTTTAATTTTTAAAATACGAGTAAATATTCACTTAGTTTTCCAACCACCATTTGTATAGCCACATAGTTTCCTGGTGGTCTTTCTATGATTGAATATTATATGTATATGTACATGATTTTGTACAATTAATGAATAGGTTAGAAATCAAGATTTAAAATGTGAGCCGGTGTTATGGCTCAGTGGGTAAAGATGCTTGCCAACCTGAGCCACAGTGTGGAAGAAGTGAACTGCAGGTTCCTGAAGATTCCTGCAGATCTTCTTATCATCATGTGTGTGGTATGACACACACAGGACTAAATGATTTAATTAAAAAATATAACAAATGCGATATAAATGGAAAAGTACATGTTATCATACCACTTGTGTACTATTAACTGAAATTTCTAAATCATGGCAACACACTCATCAGTTTTATGCTTCTGTGTCATAATTTTCAAAAGTAGGAATCAGCCTTTGCATAGCCATGAGATGAATAAAAGATCTTTTTCTATTCCATTATGAGATCAGGACATTCTTAGTTATTTTAATAAATTACAAATGCATAACTGTAAAACCAAAAATCAGGTTTTTGTTTTTCCCCAATAATGTCTCTGATAACACGATTTCCCTAAGCTAAAAAATATACTATTTCTAAATGGAAGATTAGGCCTTTGGGGCTACCTAAATGCAGTGGCACATGAATATTTATACTTCACTCTCTGTCAAAATTAGAAAATGAATCATTATAAATATTATGACAGGAAAGCCACATTGTGGTGTGGTAATGTATAAGCAGATGTCAGCACATGAGTTTGATTATTGCATTTCATTTGGCCAGTACAGCTCTTCAGCAAGCACAGGCTAGGAGTACTTGAGACTTGAAGCTTCTCTAGAGAAAAATTTCTGAAATCCTAAGTGATGTCAAAAGAAATCACATCCATTTAATAACAGATTCATACAATAACCTTGAAAAATCATAGAAGTGTGAATTTGCTGACCTTTATAAACAGACCACAAAAAAATATTTTTAACAGAATTGACCTTCAAGTACTTAGGATTTGGCTGAACTAAGAATAGTAAAAACAAGCTAATAATGATCTTTTGTTGAAAAGGAAGTACACATGTATTCTTTATCCACCTGAGAGATGCTAGACAGTAGGTAATGTCTATTTTGCAGCCAGCAGGAAATGGCTCTGTCTCTCACCTTCTTTCATTGCTGTTAAAGACCAGTATAAGAAAAAGCCAAGGAGGAAAGTGAGGAAATGGCATTTCCTCTGTATCTCGGAAATTTCCCAGCTAACATCCCAGTAAAATTTCAATCATTTTCATAATCATATGCATTTAATATTTCTTATTACCATAAGGAATGAGAGTAGCTTCTGGTGATAGTAAAATTCATTGGCTCAGGAATTACAGAAACAATAATGATCACAGAAACTTTATAATTTATTGTGTTGTAATAACATATACTTGTCCATTGTATTCTAAACCATGATGTATAACTTCACTTTTGATACAAAAGATGCATTATGATACTGTGTGAAATAGATATCTGTATTTTTGGATGTGTATGCAAGTGTTTGTGTCTGTGATATTCTGTTTAGTGTGTTCACATGTGCATGAACACTTGTCTACATGTATGTAAAGGTCTGAGATCAAAGCATATTTCTTTGATGGTTCCCTCCTTTAGTTCGGGACACCATCTCTCATTGAACCATCTGTTTAGCAGGCTGACTGGCTAATGAGCTCAGCTTCAAGGATCTACCTGTGTCTGTCTCCTTCCCATGCTCCCTCCAACCTACCCCCAAAGCTGGTATTAAAGTCATTAGACACCATGTCTGAATTTTCACATGAGTGCTGGGGATCGCAACTCAGGTTCTTGTCTTTGAATGCCAGGTACATTTTCAATGAAGTTGTCTCGCCAGGCCCCAGTTTATCTTCTTTAAAACTTTTAAAAAGATATATATATATATTTAACCCTTCGTGTATCTATCTATCATCTATCTATCTATCTATCTATCTATCTATCTATCTATCTATCTACTTATGTGAGAGCTGAGAGATTGGGGAAACAGGCAGAGAAAAAGAGGGTGTTTGTCCCCCCATCTATATTCCAAGGCCTGAAGAGTGCCACACATCTCTTGGAGTTGGCTTTGCAGAACTTCACAGCTTGTTATCTAGATGCTAAGATGAGAACTGTGATCCCTGTAATTATAGAGCAAGTACTCCAAGTACTCTTAATGTTGAGTCATCTCTCTAAACCCACTCTTTTTATGTCCACACACAGAATGCAATAAATGAATGAATGAATGAATGAATGAATAAATAAATCCTACTTAGCAGTGAGATCTTATTTCATTTTATTTTATATTTCCAAAACTATTTAAGTAGATGTTAAATATCAACCTTTTAATAAGGTATGGAATGGGTCACATTTCGACAGAAACAGTCATTTATACTGTAACACATTTGTTACTTTCTTGGAGTAAATATGTATGTTTTAAAATACATCTCACATACACACACATTAGTTAAATCATTTTAAGTATACAGTTTGTGATATTCATATTGTGCAGCCATTGCCACAATCCATCTCCACAACTTTGATATTTTTTTCCAACTTAAACTCTGCAAATATTAAGCAGCTCTTTGTTTCTTCCTCTTTTGAGGATGTTCACGCTGCTGTGCTGCATTCCCAGTTTTCAAATGTGACTACTTTATGTGGCTCACATAGCTGGAATTTCAATGTACTTAGTAATGTTAAATGGGATTACTCTACTTAGCAAAATATCTTCAGGTTTAATTCATTTTATAAAATGTGTCAGAACTGCCCTCCTTTTAAAGATATACATAATCTATACTGTATTTTTCTATTTTATTGTTCTGTGGAGAAGTGTAAATTGTTTTCATCTTCTGGCTGTTGTGAACATTTTGTTATAATATGAAAATAAAAATATCTCCCTGGGCCCGATTTTCAGGTTTGAAGTGCATTTCTGCATTGGCTTAGTTACATTTTTTTGTGGCTGTGATAAAACACTACGACCAAGGAAACATCAAAGTAAGCCTTTAATTTGGCTTTCAGTTTTAGAGGATTAGGTTCCATTGTGGTGGAGTGAAGGAAGAGCTGAGAGCTCACATCTTGATCAGCAACCCTGAAGCAGACAGAGAGAACAAGAAACAACAAAGCACAGTCCCAATGCACACCTCCTCCAACAAGGCCACACTATCCAAACTGTCCTACCATCTGAGCACTAAGTATTCAAACAAGGAGTGTGTTTAAATCAAACACCACTGTGATCATCCAGTAATTCCATGATTTTCTGAGAGGATGCTGTACTGTTTTTCTGGTCCTGCCTGGCTCCCTCAGCCCCGCAGTCCTATGTAAACACACAGAGGCTTATATTAATTAAAACTGCTCGGCCATTGGCTCAGGCTTCCTACTGACTAGCTCATACATTTAAACTCAGCCCATTTCTGTTCATCTATATGTTGCCACATATTCTGTGGCTTTACCTGTGTGTCATTACATGATGCTCTATGGACAGCAGGCTGGCGTCTTCTTACTCAGCCTTCCTCTTCCCAGAATTCTCCTTGTCTGCTTATCCTGCCTAAACTTCCTGCCTGGCTACTGGCCAATCAGCATTTTATTTACCAACCAATCAGAGCAACACATATTCCTAGCATCCAGAACATCCCTACAGCAAACAACTGCTCCACTTTGCACTTCCATCACCAATATGAAAGGAATCAGATTTCACTCATTCTCACTGACACTTCCTATTTTAAATTTGTTTCTGAATACACACACACACACACACACACACATACACACACACACACATATATACACACACACATATATACATATATGCATATATACATATATATCATATACATATATACATATATACACATATATACATATATATATGTATACACACACACACACACACACACACACACACACACACACACACATATATTCACTCTTCTAGACCAGCAATGTTTTGTGGTTTGTTCCCCCATCCCTACCGCAGAGATTACCTGTATTCAGTATTTTCTCACATTTGCTCAACATCAACAGAACTTCTTTAGATAAATACATTTCAGGCTGCAGCACAGACCAAGGACATAGAAGCCATTGATGATAACTCCTAAAAACTGTGATAAGGATGCTGAAGTGTAGCTCTCCACTATTGACGGCTTCTGGTAGGAGGATGCAGGAGGGGGAACTCAGTTCTACTTAAGAGGCAGGCCACTGAGAGTTTGACCATTCTCCAGTGACTATATAGATAACTCAAATTGAACATTCTTTTCTATTTTTTTAGTTTTGAGGGGTGTTACAAGGGTTGGAGACAGACATGGGAAGACTGGGAAGTGACTGATCAGAGTGCATGTTGTGAATTCCCAAAGAATCAGTAAAAAATATTATGTTGGAAAAAGACAAATACATTTCAAGTATATGTCATTTTTTAATGTTTGTGTATCTTAAAAATCCATACATGATCCCTGTGTCACTCCTACCTTTGTCCATTTTTCTTAAAAAACCAGCTGAAGCATTTTTAAATAGGACTCATTAGCACAAATATCTATTATTTATTTTAGCTAGCAATCCCTGGTCATAACAGACTCAAACATTTTATATCATTCTATTGTTTATGTCTTCATTTTTTGCTAATGTCATATGAATCACCAAAATTTTGTGTTGGTACATCCATTTACTCAAATAACTCATCAAAGTTTATAAGAAAGAGATGAAGGAGAAGGAGAAGAAGGCCAAAGAGTTGAGGGAAATAGAAAAATCTAAGTACAGACTTGAACCAAATGATAATATTAATCACATTAATTGTAAACTGTCTAAACTTTCAAATAAATGACAAGAATTTTCAATTTTGGTAAAAAAAGAAAGATCCAACTTTGTAATATCCATTCATGTCCATTTCATGACATAGTTCTAATTACAGTGCTAGCAAACATTTATAGATACCTAAAAAATTATTGTAAAATTTTTACCCAAGAGAATAAATTAAAATATACAACATAACTTCAAGAAACAAACACAAAGTGGAGGGACTTTACTGGTTAGTACCTAGGATCAATCTAAGGTAAATACTAACCAGTCTATGGAACGAAATAAAGTCTAGAATGCCATACATGTACCAAAAAATTGGCTTTGAATAAGGGGGAAAGAGATTGGTAGAGGAGAAAAGACTGTGTTTCCAAGAAATAATGATAAAAAACTAGAACATTCATAAAAGGGTAAAAATAAAAACAAGAACTTTGATTCACAATATTAGAATATAAAAATAATTTTAAATATGCAATACTTTAAATCATAAAATTAATGAAATCCTAAAAGAAACATAAGAGTAAATATTTATGACACTTTCAGGAAATATTTGAAAGGAAAAATATCTTTATGCATAACAGAAACATTATTTTAGCTTCATTAAAATTAAGATTAAGAGTCTTAAAATAAATTGCTGAAACTTCCCAGGTTAGCCTCTTTCCAGGGATTTCTATCTGGAAGCAACTCTCCAGTTCTTAGAATTATCTCACACACTTTTGCTCTGGAAGCAGCAATATTGATGCCAACAGGGATCCCATCTGTCATTTCACCAGTTGGCATCTCCAGTTCTGTCCCCATTTGTACCTAGGCTAGCTTCAGCCAGTCACCTTCTGACTGATGAACTCAGGTAAAGTCTGGCTCCCAGCTACAGACTGCCCTCAGCTGGCCTGGCTACGGCTATGACGTTTGACTTCAGTACAGCCTTCTGCCACAAATCAGGGACCTACAGGTCCAGGTCACCTCCACTTTTTCCCAGGTTCATTCTGTAATGTTTTTATCAACTAAGTCCCTCCTGGTCATGAATGGACCTAATAGCCCTGGCTCCTTTGATAACTCCTCTTCCCTCAGCAGCTTTGTCATGAAATAGCATGCTACTCAGCATCTTTGACACCTCACACCTTGAGTCCCTTCCTTTCTGTGACATCATTCCCCCTTTTCAGTCACTAAACAATCTCAGGGGAAGTGGGGGCAGTTTAACTTAATGAGCACACTTTCAAGGTATCTCTGTGTAGTTTTGGTTCCTGTCCTGGATTTCGCTCTGTAGACCAGGCTGGCCTCAAACTCACAGATATCCACCTGGCTCTGCCTCCTGAGTGCTGAGATTAAAGGCATGTGCCTCTACTACTAGCACAGTTTCAATTTTATAAGGTAAAAGAATAGGTTCTGGGTACTGTAGCTGGCAAGTTTTTCTCCAGGTCCTACAGCCCACTTATAAAATAATCACTCAGAAGCTTATATTAATTAAAATTGCTTGACCATTACCTCAGGCTAAATATTGACAAGCTCTTACACATAAATTAATCCATAATTTTTTTTTTAATTTTTAGCCACGTGTCTTGGTACCTTTTCTCAGTTCTTCCTTCATATCTTGCTTCCTCTGTGTCTGGCTGGTGACTACTGACTCAGCCTTCTTCAGCAAATCCTATGGGCATGTACCACCACAACAGTGTGATGGCTATACAATAATTTGAATGAACTTTCATTGTGTAGCTTGGTCTGTGGGGCTCCTAGCAAAGAGACCAGGGGCTGTCCCTTGCACTTGAGTTGGCTTTTGGAAACCTATTTCCCATGCTGGGTTGCCTCTCCCAGCCTGATGCAGGAGGAGGACCTTTGTCCTGCCTCAACTTGATGTGCCATGCATTTGTTGATTCCCATGGGAGGCCTGCCCCAAGGAAGAGTGGATGGGGAGAGGATGGGGTAGATGGGAGGTGGTGGTGGGGAGGAACAAGAGGAAAGGAGGGAAGGGAAAGTGGTCACTATATAAAATAAATGAAAAAAAAATTATAAAAATGAAATTGCTAAGACAATGAAGAGACTAAGCATGAAATTGAACTGTTTTCAACCATATACCTAAAAAGAGATATACAATATATAAGGGATTCAAGATACCAACAGTTACACATTGAACAATTATGCATAATGTATACATGTATGTGCCTGTCCTTGAAATTTGACTCCAGTATTTTAAACTTGAGTTTATTATATTTCATTATATCTATACAAATCTGTGGAGTTCTTTTCAGACAAGTGGCTATTAGGTAATTGCTGTGGATTGGTCTGTATGTCAAATGCTCTGATTGGTCAATAAATAAAACACTGATTGGCCAGTGGCCAGGCAGGAAGTACATGGGATAAGGAGAGAGGATAATTATGGGAAGCAGAAGGCTGAGGCAGAGAGACACTGCCAGCCGCTGCCATGACCAGCAGCATGTGAAGACGCTGGTAAGCCACCAGCCACATGGCAAGGTATAGATTTATGGAAATGGATTAATTTAAGCTATAAGAACAGTTAGCAAGAAGACTGCCATGGCCATACAGTTTGTATGCAATATAAGTCTCTGTGTTTACTTGGTTGGGTCTGAGCGGCTGTGGGACTGGCGGGTGACAGAGATTTGTCCTGACTGTGGGCAAGGCAGGAAAACTCTAGCTACAGGTAATGGTCAGTTCTTTCTCACGTTCTTTGCGAACAGCCAAGGTCAAGTGATTAGTGAGTCCCATAAATTATGCAGGGAAATAATGTGATCTCTTTTAGAATCGGACTCTGGAAGAGCACCGGTTTCTCACAGTCTCCATCCCTTCCCACTAAAAGTAGAAGAGTTGGAGGAGCAGAGATGGAGAGCAAACTGGGCTTGTGACACCAGGACAACACTACAACCACCACATTTTGTATGACAGAGAAATAGGAGTTATTGTAGCCAACCATTGTATTTTAACCATTTGTTAAAGCTTCATCGTTAACATATCATTACATACAAAAATAAAAACTATTGTGATTACATTAAATAAAAATCAAAAATTCTGTTTCTATTTTTGGTAATCACAGCAGAGTATTTGTTATTTTAATCTTATAAAAGTACAATATCTATTATAATATACATTCAGATTATACATACTGAAACATCAATTTTACTATTATGAATACAATAACAATTTGATGACATAAAATGTAAATTAAATATTAGTCCTTTTATGAACTTAAAGAAGGAATGCAGAAATAAATCAAAGTTTAGTAGGGAAGACAAACACATATTTTCCCCATTCTGAAATGTGAAATTAAAATTTTGTAGTTCAACTTCACATATAATTGTAGTTAAATTGAAAAGTCATATTAATTATTCAAGGAGATTGTAATGGAAGAAATCACGAATATAAAATGACTTCCTAAAAGGAATGTTTTGAAACAGGAAAAATGTTGTTTTCTGTGAGAAATCATCAGATACCTGCAATTGTTTCAGAAACACAGGAGCTTCTGCTTTAGGAAAAGATGAATACACACAGCATGGTAATCTTTTTTATTTTATTTTTTACTTATTTTACATACCAAGCATATATCCCCCTCTTATCTCTCCTCCCTCTCCTCCCCCACTCCCCTCTTTCCCATCCCCCATCCCTCATCCCCTCCTCCAACAGGGTAAGTTCTCCCATGGGTTGACAGTTAAGCCCAGTATATTCAGTTGAGGCAGGACCAAGCCCCTCTCTACTTTATCAGGGGTGAGCAAGGTATCCACCCACAGGTAATGGGATCCAGAAAGCCAGCAATGCACCAGGGAGAGATCCTGATCACATTGTCAGGGGCATCTCAAACAGACCAAGCTACACAACCTTCACTCATATGCAGTGGATCTAGTCTGGTCCCATGCAGGTTCCACAGCTGTTTGCTATAGGATGTTCTGAATGTTCAATGTGTTGCTCTGATTGGTTAATAAATAAAACACTGATTGGCCAGTAGCCAGGCAGGAAGTATAGGCGAGACAAGGATAGAGGAGAATTCTGTGAAGTGGAAGGCTGAGGCAGAGAAACACTGCCAGCTGCCACCATGAGAAGATGTTAAGATACTGGTAAGCCACGAGCCACGTGGCAACTTATAGACTAATAGAAATGTGTTGATTTAAGATATAAGAACAGTTAGCAAGAAGCCTGCCATGGCCATACAGTTTATAAGTAATATAAGTCTCTGTGTGTTTACTTGGTTGGGTTTGAGCAGCTGCGGGACTTGCAAGTGAAAGAGATTTTTCCTGACTGTCAGCCAGGCAGAACTGGAGAAAACTCTAGCTATAGCTGTTGGTCTAAAGTTCATGAGTTCCTTTGAGCTTGGTTCAGTTGTCTCTGTAGATTTACCCATCATGATCTTGCTCCTATAATCCCTCTTCTCTCTCTTTGACTTGACTTGGTGCTTGGTTGTGGATCTCTGCATCTGCTTCAATAAGTTACTGGATAAAGGCTCTATGATGACAATTAGGGTAGTCACCAATCTGATTACCAAGGTATGCTAGTTCAGGCACCCTTACCACTATTGCTAGTAGTCTAATCTGGGATCATCCTTGTAGATTCCTGAGAATTTCCCATAGCATCAGGTCTCTCCCTTACCACATAATGTCTCTCTCTATCAAGATATGTCTTTTATTGCTCTCCCACTCCATCCCTCGCCCAGATCAACCATCCCTTTCCTTCATGTTCTCATCCCCTATCCCCTTACCGCCATTGCCCCCCATCCCCAGTTTATTCATCAAGATCTCCTCTGTTTCCCCTTCCCAAGGTTATTTGTATATCCCTCTTAGGGTCCTCCTTGCATACTACAAGGACACTTGCTCAACTATGTTCATAGCAGCATTATTCATAATACCCAGAACCTGGAAGCAACCTAGATGCCCCTCAATTGAAGAATGGATAAGAAAAAAATATGGTACATATGCCCAATGGAGTAGTACAGCTGTAAAAATCAATGACACCATGAAATTTGCAGGCAAATGAATGGAACCAGAGAATATCAACCTGAGTGAGGTAACCCAGACTCAGAAAGACAAACATGGTATGTACTCACTCATAAGTGGGTACTAGATGTAAAGCAAAGGAAAATCAGACTGCAACCCGCAGCTCTGTAGAAGCTGGGAAACAAGCAGCATGGTAATCTCATATTGGCTTTGAATGCCTCATAAACTCTCACAAAGATCAGTTTACAAAAAGAACTGCTGCAACATGTCTGCTCTGGTTGGACTTCAAAATGGTAGCAAACACTTTACATAATAATCTTGATATTTCACTATGGTGATATTTTAATTGTACTGAAATGTGATTTTATTTGTATGTTAATAAATAAAGTTGCCTGGGGGTCAGAGCTAATAGTAAGCCATAGCAGAAACTGGGCAGTGGTGGTACACACCTTTAATCTCAGCTCTTGGGAGGCAGAGCTAGGCAGATCTCTGTGTGTTCACAGCCAGCATGGAGACACACACCTTTAATCTCAATACCAACCATAGAAGACCTGGAGGTCTGTACAGACAGGCAGTAATGAGGAGGAGGTCATGTGGTTGGGTTTACAACCAATGAGAAGGCAGAAGAGAAAGTCTATAAAAAAGACAAACAGACAGGAAGTAGGTCTCTTGCTGAGGAAGATAGCAGCGGCAGTGAAGGGTAAGGTTTTTAGCTCTTAGCTATCGCTCTGACCTCTTGGGCTTTCATCTTTGCATTGGCTCTGTGTTTCTTATTTAATAAGACGGTTACATCTACATTTCACTGTCAAGATTCTCCCAAGCTTCACTTCTGCACCTTAATTAGAGGACAACGGATCTTGCTGGGATCAGAATCCAAGCTAATCCCAAAGAACTGATGTCTGTTCCCCCATGGCCTGACCTGCTAATGCTCTGTGATGTTTAGAACCATAGCCTCTCCTTCATGTGAGGAAAAAATGGTGTCCTTTAGCCAAGGACCTAGAGTCTCAAACTATCAGAGAAATTACAGCCCTGGTAGAAGAACTACAGGAATGTCCAGATCACAGAGGAACTCAGGACTCTGTCACACTCCAGCCTCTCTCCAAATCCTTCTATTTGCAGTGCAACAAGACAACACCTTGCTTCCTAGAACAGTAACATCTGGAAAACAGAAGTACTCACACCTGTCAGCACCACAGCTGAGTCTTCATCTTAATTCAGGAACCTGTGCTCTAATCTATGTTCTTTTCTGGGCTTAAGCAGTAATCATTACACTCAAAAACAAAAATTCATGACATTGGAGGTAGGATATTTAAAATTACTCAAAGGAGAGGCTAAAAGAAAACAAAATATGGAGAATAGAGTGGTTCCCAGTGGCCTATACCATTTGAAGATTTACTAATAATTGATGGATTACACAGGGATGGGAGTCACTTTTCTTTGATGGAGATAGCCAGTGATAGCTTTCCCAAGCTCAGTGGATGATGCATTTTTACCCACATATGGACAGTATTAATTAATCCTTTAGTTATATATTTTAAAGAAGATATGAAGTTGAGAGTCATGTTTTTTTTTTGGGGGGGAGGGGAGAAATTTAGCTCGGAAGTAAGAAGCATGGATATTATTAAAATGCACTGCATACATGTATGGAATTTTTAAAGACTAAATTTAAGGAAATAAGTGAAGACATTCTGAGACTTGTGAGGTACTATTACATGAACAAGTTTTCATATTGTAGACTTTTTATTTTGTTTTTTGTCTGTTTGGCTCGTTGGTTATAGGTTTTTAGGTTTTGTTTGTTTGTTTGTTTTTTGTTTTTTGTTTTTTTGAGAAAGGGTTTCTCTGTGTTATAGCTCTGGCTGTCCTGGAACTCACTTTGTAGACCAGACTGGTATTGAACTCACAGATATCACCTTACCTCTGCTTCTCAAATGTTGGTATTAAAGGTGTGCTCCACCACCACCAGCACCACATTTTGAATTGGGAAAACCAAGAAAATGTGATGTGTAATTAGTTAAATTATTTCTGAATTTTTTCCAAGTCTTGTAAAATATACAGATACCCTGATCTACTAACATTAAGAAGTCGTAAATGAGTCAACATAGCATGTCATCATTGAGGCATATTCTAATCTTTCTAGAGTTACACACAAAGGAAAATTTTAGAGGATCAACAAAGAACATGGGAATACTCATGATGCTGTTAAGCATATTGTATATATCCCAAATTTGCTGACCCATCATATTGTGACACTATGATTTTAAATGTGGTAATGAAAAAAAAGCACTCTTCCAGTCAAAAATACTACACATTAAGAAAACTATTTTTTTTCTGAAATACAAATGAAATAAGCAACTTCAATATTTGGAGATAAGAAAAAACTAAGTAGTTCATCAGAATCAATCAGATCTATCTTCCATCAAATACATAGAAGAGTTTTTCAAATAAAAAATTATATATAATTTCTATCACCATTTCATCTTAAAGTATAAATATTAATGGTGAAGATAAATATATAGTTAGGCTTAGAGCATTAACAGGACTATAAATGTGGACTTTAAGTCATATATAACCCCAAAGTTATGATCTGACATAAAAACAGGCATAGTGATCAATAGACTAGAACTAAGGACCTGGAAATTAAGTCTGCACACCTGCATACACCAGATTTTAAACAAAAAGGTAAAAGATACACACTAGAAAAAAGACAGCATCTTCAACAAATGGTGCTGGTCATACTGGATGGTTGGATGTAGAAGAATGAAACCAGATCCATATCTCTTAACCTACATAAATCTTAACACAAAATACATGCAAGACCTCATAATAAGATCTCAAAGCATGAATCTGCAAAAGGAGAAATCAGAGCATACTCTCTTGAACTTAGACACAGGAAGATATTTTCTGAAGAGGACCCCAAAAATGTAAGCATTAAGACCAACAATTGACAAAATAGAATTCCTTCTTGAACATTTGTGTAGGGCTATTTATCTGGTCATAAGCAACTTTTTTTTATCCCTGAGAAAGAAACCTTCCTCTTCCAGAAACTATTAACTGCCTGTATTGCTTCAGGGATGGATGAGTCTTCATAGTCCCTCTCTCTTTTATGATGAAATGTTTGGCCTAGTCCTATGGAGATCTTGTACACATAGCCACTGGTGCTGGCAAGACATGTCCAGAAAATTACTTTTGACAGCATGCCATTCCACCTTCCTTATCTTACACTGTTTTATCTTCCTTTTCTGTGTTGTTCCAAGACCACCGAGGGAATGATATACATGTTCCATTAAGGGATAACCACCGAAAAGTCACTTACTCTCAGCACGTGACCAGTCAGGAATTTCTGCATTAGTCATCAGTTACTTCAACCTGAGTCTTCTCTGTAATTGGCAATAATCTATGGGTTCAACAGAAATATTTAGAAAGCAAATGGACAACATGTCCATATATCAAAACAATAACACCTTGTTTACTTAGAGCATGTGACTTTCAAAGCCATGAGCTTTTGGTCAGGTTTATACTTACCAGGCATAAATTCATTTTTGTGAAATGGACTCAAAAGTCAATCAGAAAGCCACTGGTTACCCAGATAACAACCATGCCACTATGAAGTCAGTGGACACATCTTGCCTACCAGACTGATATTATATTTTATGGTACTTACATATGTGTGATTTTTTAAATGATTTTTTATCACGAGAATCTCACATAGATAACACCTTCCAGAACTGTGAAAGTAACTAGCCAAAAAGAATCTATGTCATTTCCTCCTTGATTTCTCTATTTCCTGCAACCAAAATGTTTGCTGTCCTCAACAATAGCAGCAACCAACAACAAAGTAATTGCCTGTGATGTTTTTTGATGGTCTTTGGCGCAACCCTTGTCAACAACCCATAATTGGAGAGATCCCACATCTGATGGTGAGATTTTTGTTTAATAACCTATGGCTTCTATGTATAGGATGCCTCTCTTGAAACTACCTTTAACTATATTTTAACTGTCTTAAAAAAATAGTAGGTTTAGGCTTTTCCATATGTCCTTAACTTTGGATAACACTCCCAAGTCTAACTTATGCCCCCATCCCCACTTAAACATCTGTATTCCTAATATCTAACCCTCTACTTTCCCATCACACATGTTCTTCTTTGTCTCTTCCATTAAAGTCTCCTGCTGTGGGATGGTCTGTATGTCAAATTGCTCTGATTGGTCAATAAATAAAACAGTGATTGGCCAGTGGCCAGGCAGGAGGTAGGTGGGACAAGGAGAGAGGAGAATGCTGGGAAGCAGAAGGCTGAAGCAGAGAGAAACTGCCAGCTGCCACCATGACAAGCCACATGTGAAGACACCGGTAAGCCACAAGCCACGTGGCAAGGTGTAGATTTATGGAAATGGATTAATTTAAGCTATAAGAACAGTTAGCAAGAAGCCTGCCACGGCCATACAGTTTGTATGCAATATAAGTCTCTGTGTTTACTTGGTTGGGTCTGAGCGGCTGTGGGACTGGCGGGTGACAAAGATTTGCTCTGACTGTGGGCAAGGCAGGAAAATTCTAGCTACAGTCTCCCCCCCCACTTTCCTTATTCAATATCCTTTTTCTAGCTTACAGGCTCAATAAGCACTTCAAGTTAAGAGATACTGCCAGTGAAAATTTTCTTCTCTTCTTTGGCCTCTTCTTCACTTAACAGTTTCTGTTATTCTGGAGAAAATCTGTAATTTCATAAGGTCTTGTTGTCCTTATTTCCTGATGGGTTGAAGTCTTCTTAAAAAATAACCAATCTTTGCCTATATGGTGAATGGTATACTGTGTTTGGCTAAAGAAGCTTCACAGTTTCAGATAATCTTATTTTTCTTTTGGTTAGAAATATATTTACACATACTCTTATGTTATGTTTTACTGTCTGATTTATAAACAATTTTTGTAACTTGGTCTGTATAATTTTTATAAAAATAGTCTGAGCATTAAATTATAAACTTTAAAAGCACATAAAAATAAAAATACTATTATTTCTCCATTTTTATTTTAAACATTCTAGTCATTCAGAAGTACATGAAAACAGATTTGATATTCCACAATTTTAAGGGAACAATTTAATCATTACTTATGAACAGAATATTCATAAGATATAGCTGTATTGTTCTAACCATTAGTGGCATGTTTTTGGCAATTTATCTTTGGAAAACCTTGATTCAGGCTGTTAAAGTGGCTCAATGGGCACTTTCTATCAAACTTGACAACCTGAGTTTGAACTTTGAAATCCACATGGTAGAAGGAGAGAATTAAAACCCCAGACAGAAAAATATACAAACATGCAAATAAATAAATGTGATACAATTTTTAAATTTTTGAGACTCCAAACAGGAACTTCTTCCATATTTCTTGGTCTTTTGTAGCAGGAATCTTAAAAGTTCTTATTAATAAAATCCAAACCCAAGGCCAGTTATTGGGGTCAATGCTGGTAGATCAGAGAGACAGAACAAGCCACAGCTACCTCACCTGGCCAACTTCTCAGCTGGTCCTGTTTCCTCAGACTGGAAGCCTCTGAGTCCTCATCCAGAATGAATCTTAGCTGAACTGCTGCTCGAAAGCCTGAAGCTTAACCAGCCACATGCTTAACCAGCCACATGCTTAACCAGCCACATGCTTAACCAGCCAAATGCTTAACCAGCCACATGCTGAACCAGCCAAATGCTGAACCAGCCAAATGCTGAACTAGCCAAACGCTTCTAGTTTCTGGTCCTCATGCCTTATATACCTTTCTGCTTTCTACCACCACTCCCTAGGATTAAAGGCTGGCTTTCTGGGATTAAAGGCATGAGTCACCATGCTTAGCTGTTTCTAATGTGGCCTTGAACTCACAGAGATCCAGAGGGATTTCTGTCTCTGGAATGCTAGGATTAAAGGCGTGTGCTATCACTGCCTAACTAGTGGCTTTTCTGTTCTCTGACCCCAGATAAGTTTATTAAGGTACACAATATTTTGGGGAACACAATACCACCACAGTCTTTTCTAAGGCAAAATACTATTTTCTTTATTGTAGTTGGATAGCTGCTGATACACAAAATCACCTAGTATGTATTTATGTATTGGCTTAGACATCTCTAAGGGTTCCTTATTACTATTTCAGAGTGCATGTTAATAAAACCATGTTGTCTACGGAAGACTAAAATTTATTTTTTTTCTAATTTAACAAATTAAGTCTGACTAAGTGAAAAGACCTTCATGTAGGTCTCTGCAAACTTGTGAGTTGAAGTTACTTGTGGAAACATTAAGATGCTAGGGTGTAGGGGAGAAAAGAGCTCAGTATTAAGTGTAATGATGTGCACCTGGTTTCAATCATGACTTTCTCCCGAACCATCAACCATTTGAAATACAAACTTCAGTGCCTGCACAGCTGGAATATAATGCCGCTTTGGAAATAGTGGGAAGTCGTTAAGAGTACACAAATAGACCACAATATAAGTCTGCCAGATTGAACTAGGAAATTGGATGAGAGGTATGGCTGTGGGAAACTTTTTGGATTGTTCATGGCTACTTTTTTTAAATGGCTGAAAAGTAAATATAGAGAATGGCATTATATCTCCTGCCTGACACTGATTTACACAGAGTATATTAAAAACAAGAGTGATTGCCATCTAATATAAGAATTATTGCTGTTGTCCAAAAGTAATCCTCCCTGTATGGCTATGAAGGGAAGAAATTCTGCTACCCAGGGAACAGACTTCATTTTCTACTTATCTTTTAATGACTTCCTGCAGGCAAAACCAGTAGTCCAAACACTACTAACATCTGTTTGTTGGTATAGGTCTTAACTTAGAACCCCAGTATTAGGTAATTGCTCATTATTTGTTGGCACCGGGATTGTGAAGGAATAGCATTTTGTAACAGTTAAGCTGGGATAAATAAGAGAATAAACAAAACTCCTTTCTAAATACTCATTTGTATGGAGCACCAACAAAACAAATGTCAGTACTTCTAACAATTGATTGCTAGATAGTCACTGTTTAAAATTCTCATTTTCATTAATAGATGCAACCAAAACAAACAGAGCCTTTTCATTTTAAATCAAATCTGATAGTTCTGTGGTAGAGAGTACTTCAGGTAGTGATTTATGTGACTGTGTAAGTCATCCTGATAAAATCTTCAATATTCTAATAATTATTTTTGGAAATGTCACTAAAAGATTTTTAACTGAAACAGCCAGGATTAAAGTCTCTCTCTAAGAATAGAGAACTTTGAAAATAGCAATTAAACCTGAATCTGTTTGCTTCTTTATTGAGATGATCCCTTTTATTTTATTAAGCCATGGTGGAAAAGTAACCTAAAGTGCATACCACAAAGAATGTAATGATATTTCGTTTTCACCCTAGGTTTTTCTAATGCCTGCTTTGAGTGTTTCTCTTTAGACATTCATCAATGCTCATCAAATGATGTATAATGCTAAAAGAAAGCATTTTAGTGAATTCCATTTAAACATGGACAACTGCATAACAGAAATATTGTTTGAGAATGATTTCAGTATGAGCCCCTAGTTTTGTTATCTTGAAATTCTTCCACAAAACCTCTGAATATCATGTTATATAACAAAGTATTTCTTATTATTTATGTCTTATGAAATGAGCCAGCTGATACTGATTCTGAATTTCTGGTAGCCCAAACACAGAAAACAGTATATTTATCTTGCTATTCTTTTTCTTGTGTTGCATTACATCACTGAAGTCTTTAAAAACTACACCAGTGTTAACCAATATTACATAGATAAGTTGGTTTAATTCATAAATGCCCCTTTATATATGGAATGAACTATTTGATCTCAAAGTTAAAAGATCAGGAGTGAGTGCATGTTTTATCATAAAATAGAGTATGATAATGGCCCACAACCATTAGCTTAGGCACCAAGATCAACAATAAATAAACTGACCTCTTGAAGTTGAAAGGCTGCAGGGCAAAGGACACCATCCTGTGGACAAAGCATCGGCCTTCAGAATGGGAAAATATTTTTACCAACCACACATCTGATGGAGGGCTAATATTCAAAATATATAAAGAACTAAAAACACTAGATATCAAGAAAATAAATAACCCAATTAAAAATTTGATATGGATCCAAACAGAGAATTTCAATACAAGAAACTCAAATGGTTGAGAAACTCTTAAAGAGATGTTCAATACCCTTAACCATCAGGGAGATACAAATCGAAACTACTTTGAGATTCCAATGTACACCTGTCAAAATGGCTAAAATCAATAAAACAAGTGACAGCTCATGCTGGGGAGGATGTAGGGTAAGAGGACACTCATCCATTGCCTGTGAGAATAAAATCTTGTACAGCTACTTATAGAAACCACTATGGTAGTTCCCCAGGAAGAGGGGAAATCAATCTAATTCAAGATCCAGCTATACTATTCTTGGCATATACCCAAAAACCTGTTCATCCCACCACAGAGACACTTGTTCAACCATGTTCATTGCTGCTTTAGTCATAATATCCAAAACTGGAAACAACCTAGATATTCCTCAATAGATGAATGAATAAAGAAAATGTGGCACATTTACACAATAGAATATTATTCAACTATTAATAAAATGAAATTCACAGGTAAATGATAAAACTAGAAAAAATAATCATCCTGAGTGAGGTATCCCAGGCCTAGAAAGATAAATATGGCATGTATTCACTAATATGTATATATTAACTTTTAAATCAATGATTAGCAAGCTATTATCTGTAGAACCACAGAAATAGGATCTAGGGTAAGGAAAGGAGAAGCACCTTTCTAGGAAATGGAAATAAGAATAGATAGTTATGGGTGGACAGGGGTAGGGAAATATGAGGCAGGAAAATCAAGTAGGAAGTGGAAGGGAGTGAAAAGAAACACCAAAAATTAGGGCCATTTAAGAGGTAGTATGAAAACTTAATACAGTAGAAATTTCTTAAAATATATACATATATGAAGGCAATCTAAATGAATTTACCAAAAATAGGGGAAACAGAATCCCAACTGGGCAGGAATCTCTGGTCGCCAAATGAAGCTTCTAATACTGCAAATAGGTTACATCTAATTGAGTTGTTGACCAAAGGGGTCCTAGGGAATACTCAACCAACCAAGACTGTTGCGAGGACTACAGGTTGTTCTATACAAACTGACAGCAAGGCTCTATTGTTCAAGACAACAACTGCACAACTCATGGAACGTAGAGAACTCAAGATGCCTCTACAAAGAGCATTTACCCCCCTATGTGCTAGCACCTTTAGTACAGAAGGGTACTCTACTTTACATGATAGCAAAGGAGAAAGGTAGATACCAACCTAGCCACAAGTCCTTTGATCCACAATGGGGTTTTACCTGTGAGATAGGCTAATGTACCGGTGACACAAAGCTTGAGGGAATAACTAACAAATATCTGATTTAATGTAAGGTCTGCTCTGTGAGATGGAACATATACTCAGTGCTTGGGTGACCAAGAACCTGAGACTAGATATCCCAGGGACCTAGGGTAAAATCAAAAATTACTGTACTAAAAATAAATATGATGATGATGATGATGATAAAATGTAGCAATAAAATGGCTGCTATTGATCTTCTGCTATGATCTTAGATCAGTATCTCTTTTGCCATCATCAGAGAAGCTTTCTCCTGCAGCTGATGAGAACAAATCTGAGACCCAGAGCCAGCCATTATGCAGAAATGAGAGATGTTGGAACACTCAATCCTAAATGGGATCTCTATCAAATCCCTCCTCTCAGGGCTCAGATAACCCTGCAGAATGGGAGGTAGAAAGAGTGGAAGAACTAGAGGGGATGAATGACACCAAGAAAACCATGTCCCCTGAACCAACAAGATTGAGGAACCTTGTGGGGTCCTGCCCCACCGGGAACTTAAGTCACCTGTGAAGAGGTGGCCTGGAACCAAGGAAAGTAAGTGCGCCGCTTGCCCATTTCCCAGCCTTCCTCTTACCTGGAGACAATCAGACTCAGAGTCAAGTCAAGCAAGAAATCATTTATTGTTAGGCAGTAAGCCTCTTTTATAACAAAAACCTCAGAACCCTAAGAGGGCGTGAAGGAACTGACCAATCATTTTAAAGGTTACCCAAGACTCATTTCCTTGTTTACGAGTTATTTATGCACTGACATCAACTCCTGATCTTAGTATTTTATCTCAGCATAAACAACTTGAGCTAACTTCCTTCAGCACCATTTGTATCTATTCTCCATACAAACAACCCACGCTAACTTCCTCTCAGCACCATCCTTATATCTACTCTCTGTGTAAACAACTTAAACTAACTTCCTCTGGCATCATTTCTATCTACTCTTTGTCTAAAAAACTTAAGATCTATTTGACTAACTTCCTCTCGCCACCCTCTTTGCAGCCCATTTATTCCCCGACAGAATCTAGGAACTCGCAAAGACTGAGCCAGCATGCACAGAGCCTGCAAGAGTCTGCAGCAGATAAGCTCTTAGAGCTGAGTGAAGTTAACACATGTGTGGTGATATATTGTGTCCCTCAAAATATTGTGCACCCTAATAAAGCTTCTCAGAGGATTAGAGGAAACAGCCAGCCACAATATTAAACATAGTGTGGGCGCCATGGGCCCTGGCCCCCTACTGTGAGTGGCTGCAGCCTTGCTTGCTGACCTTTTCCAGGTGTCCTCCCTATTCAGATTCCCTGCTGGTGTCCTTCTCACCTTAGGATCACCGGAGAGCTTACTGGAGGTTCTTTCTTCCTACATCCTGCTTGTGGTGTAAACAACTTAGGTGCATCCTGTATTTGGTGTAAACAACTTAGATGCAAGAATGTAGAACATTGGGTCTAGAATGTAGACCATTGGTAGCGAACTTCTGCCCTCCGGAGATCCTCCATTTGTGTTGTAAGCCTGTATTTAAGGTTTCTTCCCTCTTTCAATAAACGGCATTTGACATCCAGTCGTGGCGAATGACTCGCTGTCTCTTGTCTCTATTTTTAATCCACAACCCTTCGCTCGGACATGGTGAACAGGTATCGGTAATGCGGGCGTTACCGCTACAAATGGAGGTTCCTAATGAGATCTGAGAAAGAAGGACCAGCTGACGGACACTCTTGGAAGGCCGGCCGGTATTTTAAAGGTAAGAGTGAATTGAAATGGGTGCGGGTAGCTCACAGTCACTCCTCAAGGAACAATTAATTGGACTGTTGAGGCGGCAAGGCACTATCATTAAGAGCAAGACGGCTAAAGATTTTGTTCAAATCCTCCAGAATGCTAGTCCTTGGTTTCTGGTCTCCGGAGGATTTAATATACCAGATTGGGAACAGGTCAAAGTTGACTTACAGAAATATTTGCATAAAGAAGGGCCTGATTCCATATCCTTAGCTACTTTTTCTTTGTGGCGCTTGGTTAAGGATGCATTGCTTAGTGATGATATTGAAGTCCAAGAACACTTAAATGAAGCTAAAGCTGTGTTGGAGGAGTCTCAGATAGAGGAGGCTCTCAGAACCCTTCAAACTTCTGATGTTTCTGATTCAGCAGAGTTGTCTTCCGATTCTGCAGAGTCATCTTCAGAGGGTGATGATGTAGAAGTCAGATCAGAAAAGGATGCTAGATGCCTAAGAGGGAAATCACAGATTTCTCGCAAGGATAGACCTCCAACCCATAACCTTGACTTTTGCAACACGGAGGTCCTTCCTTCCGTATCCATGGAGGGATTGACAGGGGGAGTTGCTTACCCGGTTATAGAGACTCAAAATGCTCAAGGGCAGAGACAAAGGGAGCACAATCCTCTAGATTTTACAAGCATCAAACAGCTCAAGGAAGCTGTGATGTCATGTGGGCCCCATGCTCCTTTTACCACCGCTATACTTGAATCTTTTTCTGCCTTAAATTGCACCCCTAGCAATTGGATGCAGTTGTGTCACGCTGCTCTCTCTGGGGGGGGGTTATTTAATTTGGAGGAGTGAGTTTCAAGAACATTGTCAAACTACAGCTAATAGAAATGCTGCTTCAGGCTTCCCGGCTCGTAATCTTGAGATGCTCACGGGTACAGGGCAGTATGCCACTTTACAAGCACAGATTTTGTATGATCCTGCAGTTTATGCACAGATTAGTGTGGCCGCTACCAGAGCGTGGAAAGGGCTACCTAATAAAGCTGCTGGTGAACAACTATCTAAAGTCATTCAAGGGCCGTCAGAACCATTTGCAGAATTTGTAGATCGCCTGCTTCAACTAGCAGGGAGAGTGTTTGGGGATGTTGATCAAGCCATGCCCATAGTAAAGCAACTGACCTTTGAAAATGCCAATAAATATTGCAAGGAGGCCATTAGGCCTCATAAAAATAAGAGCTTAAATGATTATCTTAAACTATGTAGAGATATAGATGGGCATCACATCATGGGACAGGTAATGGTCTCAGCCATGAGGGGGATTAATTCTGGAGGAAACCACCCAAAAACCTGTTTTGGATGCGGCCAGCAAGGTCATGTTAAGAAAAATTGTCCTGGAGCCCAAGCAATGGCAAAGACACCGGGACTTTGCCCGCGATGTAAAAAGGGGCATCACTGGAGTAATGAGTGCCGATCTAAGGTTGATGCTCAGGGAAATATGTTACCGCCGTCAGGAAACAGGCAGCGGGGTCCGCTCCGGACCCCCCGAAGCCAGGTGTACGGAGCCCTGGATACACCTGTCCCATCCCCAGTTTCCCACCATCCCATCCAGTTCGTTCCTCGAAGGAACCCCTTTTTGTCCAAGACCTTATCAGAGGCACCCCTGGAAGCACAGGATTGGACCTCTGCTCCTCCACCAGAACAGTATTAACACCTCAGATGGGTCCCCAGGTTGTCGGTACTGGAGTTATGGGTCCACTACCTGCAGGGTCTTTAGGACTGATTCTGGGCAGGAGTAGCGCTCTTATGCAAGGTATTAGAGTAATTCCAGGAGTGATAGATGAAGACTCTGAAGGAGAAATTAGAATTATGGTTGAGGCTGGTAAAGGGGTGACAATTATTCCCCAGGGTGCTCACATAGCACAACTACTTTTGATGCCCTGCTTTCATACTAATAATCCTTTTCTTAAACCACACAGACGTGAGGGTGGATTTGGCTCTACGGGCCCTCTAGCATGCTGGGTTTCCACCTTAGAACAAAGACCCATGCTAAATTTAAAAGTTAATGATCACAGTTTTCAGGGTCTTTTAGATACTGGTGCTGACACTTCAGTTATTTCTTTAAAACATTGGCCCGAAGCTTGGCCCCTTAAAGATTCTACCTCTCACCTACAAGGTATCGGTACAGCTCAGACGCCATTACAGAGCAAGCTACTTTTAAATTGGAAGGATGAGGAAGGTCATGCAGGAACTTTTCAACCATTTGTGCTACCTGACATTCCAGTGAACTTGTGGGGACGGGATGTGTTGGATGGCATGGGAGCGGTGCTTACTACACAGCCTGTACAACAGATGCTGAAGAGTCAGGGCTACTGCCCAGGCAAAGGCTTAGGGAAAATGTTGCAAGGAGACCCGCTCCCTGCGGCAGACAAAAACTGTGTCACTAGGGGTCCTGGCGATACTAGAGGATTAGGGTCTTTTCCATAGGGGTTACTGCACAGCAGCCTTCAATAATACAACCGATAAAAATCACTTGGAAGAGTGATGACCCTGTATGGGTGGAGCAGTGGCCCCTTGCTAAGGAAAAATTGGAGGCTGCGTATGCATTGGTTAAGGAGCAGTTAGATGCTGGACATATCATTCCTTCCACTTCACATTGGAACTCACCTATATTTGTTATTAAAAAGAAATCACGAAAATGGAGGCTGTTACAGGATCTTAGAGCTGTAAATAAAACCATGCTTCTCATGGGAGCAACACAGCCTGGCTTGCCTGCCCCTGTGGCAATTCCTAAGCATTGGCACTTAATTGTGGTTGACTTGAGGGATTGTTTCTTCACCATTCCTTTGCATCCGGAGGACAGTCCTCGCTTTGCTTTCAGTGTTCCTTCAGAAAATCTTAAGGAACCTTATCAGAGATATCAGTGGGTGGTATTGCCTCAAGGAATGGCCAATAGCCCTACTATATGTCAAATTTATGTGTCTTTGGCCCTAGCTCCAGTTCGAAAAGCTTTTCCAGGTGTTTATATAATTCACTACATGGATGATATATTAATGGCTGCTAAAGATAAAAAACTTGTTTTTGATGCCTTTTCTTATTTACAAGAGGTTCTTAGCTTGGCTAATTTACAGATAGCCCCAGAAAAGGTACAGGTATCTTTTCCCTATCATTATTTAGGTCATGAATTGTTACGCACGGGCATACGCCCACAAAAGATTACTCTGCGTATGGATCAGCTACGCACACTTAATGATTTCCAAACCTTTCTGGGAGATATTCAATGGCTTCGGCCCACTTTAAAAATTCCAACAGGTCAGCTTCGCCCCTTGTATGTTGTCTTAAAGGGCGACCCTGACCCTTCATCTCCCCGTAAATTAACAGCTGAAGGACGTGTAGCCCTACAACGTGTGCAAGAGGCCCTGGAACAGGCTCACGTGCAGTATATAGATCTTAATTCTCCCTTATTGTATTTGATATTTTGTTTTACTCATTCACCTACTGGAGTGTTTAGGCAAACAGGTCCTATTTTATGGGTACATTCCCCAGCTTCTCCAGCAAAAATCATCACTCCTTATCCACAGGCTGTCGCTCAGATTATACTTAAGGGAATCAAGATCAGTGTTCAAACTTTTGGTAAGGAGCCAGATATTGTGGTGACCCCATACACCCAGTCTCAAGTAGCATGGTTGCAAGCTAATGATAATGATTGGGCCATATTGACATGCTCCATGCAGGGTCAGTTTGATACTCACTACCCCTCCAATGATGTGTGTCAATTTTTTAAATTGCATCCTGTTATATTTCCCAAGATAGTACAAATGACTCCTATTCCTCAGGCCCGTGTGGTATTTACTGATGGCACTTCACGTGGTTTTGCTGTGGTGGTTTCTGGTAACATAGTAAAGAGAATAAAAGTCCAGGGCACTTCTGCCCAGGTGGCAGAGGTACAGGCGCTGTTGCTTGCTTTACAGATGTTTTCTGATGAGAGTGTAAATATTTATACCGATAGTCAATATGTGGCACATGCCATTATGCCTTTGGAAACAACAGCCTACATACCATCCATTTCTTCCATTCATGAATACTTATTACAAGTGCAAGGACTTATATGGTCCCGCTCACATAACCTTTATGTGGGCCATATTAGAGCTCATACTCAATTGCCTGGACCTCTGAGTGAAGGTAATCAGAGGGCTGACGCCATTACTCGTATGGCTGTCACATTAGTCTGTTCTGCCTTTGATAAGGCTACTCAGTTGCATCAGCATTATCATCTTAATGCTGGATCTCTCCGTTATCATACAGGCATAACCCGGGAACAAGCCATCCAGATAGTTAAATCATGCCCTATTTGTGTGGAATTTTTACCTGTTCCTCATTTGGGAGTTAATCCTCGAGGACTTTTACCTAATCATGTGTGGCAGATGGACGTCACACACGTGCCTTCCTTTGGAAAATTACAATATGTCCATGTGTCTATTGATACATATTCTTCTCTAATTTTTGCTTCTGTCCATTCAGGGGAAAAGGTTAAGGATGTAAAGAATCATTGTCTTCATGCTTTTGCTTACATGGGAGTGCCAAAATGCATAAAGACTGATAATGGTCCCGCCTACAGTAGTACAGGATTTTCAAAATTCTGCCAAGATTTTTCTATTGTTAATAAAACTGGTATTCCTTATAATCCTCAAGGGCAGGCTATAGTAGAACGCTGCCATCGTACCTTAAAAACTTATATTGCTAAAGTAAAAAGGGGGGAGCTAGGGGCTCATCTCTCCTCTCCACATTCTATTCTTTCCCTTGTTTTATATATTTTAAATTTTTTATCGGTGGATTCTGCTGGAGTATCTGCTGCAGATAAGCACTGGAGGGCTCCTGTTGCAAATCATCCTCTGGTGCGATGGAAAGATCTTTCTACTGGCACTTGGAGGGGACCCGATCCAGTGTTGGTGTGGGCCCGGGGATCTGTTTGTGTCTTTCCACAGGACAATGAAGTTCCTCTTTGGGTTCCTGAATGCCGTGTGCGCCTTGTGACTGCTGCTGAATCCCAACATGGCAGAGACCTATTGGGCCTTCGTAAAAAACTCTCCCCTTCTGATGCCAATGGGGATTGAGAGCCCAATACGGCCAGCCTTGGCAAACATTATTGTAAGCCTAGGAACTGTAGCCATGTGGTTGGATTCTTCAGAAGGTAATGTATGGTAACTTTTTTCAAAAAACATTGAGAATGTATCACACCTTGGAGATTAAGGATAACTCTGAAGGTCAATAAACTTCATTTCCTAACAGTAGCATGCCAGCTAAGCCTTTTTCGCATTTTGCAACCCCCCTCAAGCTGGTGTAGTACCTACTTTTCAGGAATGGCTCTGTGCAACATTTATTTGCCTCCTGAAATTCATCTAGCCTTTTTGAAGATACCTCAAACTTTGTGAGCCTGAATGTAGCCATTATTGAGACCATTAGTTCTGCTCCTTGTTTGCTGTTTTTGTTTTCTGTTTTCTTTACGTTTCTCAGTTGTTCTCTTGCAGACCTGCCAGCCTAAGTAGTGCTGGGATCAAGAAAAATGGGCCTTGGTGGTTCGTGTTCCTGGAGCCGTGTCCATGCCAGTGGACCGTGGCAGCTAGACACAGATGATGCTCACATGCTCCAGAAGAGACTCTGACATCGCTGTTGCCATTGTTGCTGTTATAGCAGTGGTAGCCACTGCTGCTATTGTTTCTGGGATTGCTATTTCATAATTGGTTGCTACAGCTAGCACAATGGAGACCCTGGCAGCAAAAGTAGCTACCACAGTTAGTTAATCTTTCTTCTTATTGGGCATGATAAATTTAATTCCACTTTTATACGTTATAATTGGCTTTGTAAGTTGTAAATTATTAATACTCAAGTTCCATTTGCTCGGGATACCACCTTACAGGACTCCAATTTGCAGTAAGGCTCGTTTAAATAGGGAATGGTTCAATTGCCTTTAGCCTTCTGGCTATGGGTGGGTTAGGACTTCTGTTGGTCTTTTCTGTGTTGCACAGATTGCAAGCCCAGTGCCACTTTGAGATCTTTGGCAGCAGTCACTCTACAGCTCACGTGGTTGAGTCTGTATGATAATGAGTATTCAGAGACGGGTAATGCTTGGGGGGCTGCCATCAACCTAAGACAGAGCACTTGTGTAGCCTGGGCAGGTGTCTCTATGACGGGTAAGGTGGTCTGCTGACGTCCCACGCAACCTAAGTCAGAAGCTCATTTAATAAAAAGGGGGACCTGTGGGCGCCATGGGCCCTGGCCCCTGACTGTGAGTGGCTGCAGCCTTGCTTGCTGACCAGGTGTCCTCCCTATTCAGATTCCCTGCCGGTGTCCTTCTCACCTTAGGATCACCCGGAGAGCTTACCGGATGTTCTTTGTTCCTACATCCTGCTTGTGGTGTAAACAACTTAGGTGCATCCTGTATTTGGTGTAAACAACTTAGATGCAAGAATGTAGAACATTGGGTCTAGAATGTAGACCATTGGTAGCGAACTTCTGCCCTCCGGGGATCCTCCATTTGTGTTGTAAGCCTGTATTTAAGGTTTCTTCCCTCTTTCAATAAACGGCATTCGACATCCAGTCGTGGCGAATGGCTCGCTGTCTCTTGTCTCTATTTTTAATCCACAACCCTTCGCTCGGACATGGTGAACGGGTATTGGTAATGCGGGCGTTACCGCTACAACATAGAATACAGGCAATGGCACCACATGCCTTTAATCCTAGCATTTGTGAGGCAGAGATCCATCTGGATCTCTGTGAGTTCAAGGCCACACTGGGGAACAGACCCAGGCACGGTGGCACAGGCTTTTAATCCCAGCACTAACCACAGAGGTCTGGAGGTCTGGACACACAGATAGGAAGTGATGTAGCTGGACAAAGAGAGGAAGTGAGATGCAGAACAGAAAGGCATATAGGCGTGGGTATACAGGAAGTAGGTCTCTTTGCCTGAGTATTTCCAAGTTGTAAGAATATGGCTGGCTTCTTTCTGCTTTTCTGATCCCTCAGATTTTACCCCAATATCTGGCTCTGGGTTTTTTATTAATAAGACCGTTTAGCAATTCATGCCACACACATGTCTTCGTCCCTAACCCAGAAGCAGTATCCAAATAATAACCACTTAACCAATGAAAATTTGCTTTTCTCTAAATGAGTCCCACTAGGGAATCCAACTACTCTTTAGGGTAGGCTGCATTCCCAGCAGTAGACGGCCAACAGAGTGCAAACTCACCAGCGTCTTTGGAGGTCCATTGTCTCACAATGTGTCAGAGCATTCCTTTTCCTTTTTTTAAAAAAGAAATATATCTTATATTTATTTTATTTGTATAATGTTTTATTTTATTTATATGGTTCTTTTTTCCCCTTTCTCTTTAGTCTACAGCTCCTTGGCATATACATTATGGTTTTTAGTTCATTGTTTTCATGGAATTCCTGGGTATGTGAACAATTGGAGCTCTGAATCTCTATTTCTTGGGCATTTTCTTGGGCTCTTTTCCTTTTGTTCGTTTGCTTTGTCCTATTCTTATGTGCTAGTTTTTGTTTTATCTTGTTACATATTATTTTCTTATTATCCATTAGAGGCCTGTTTGTTTTCTAATGAGAGACTTAGGTGTGGGGTAGAACCAGTGAGAGAGGAGATGGGAGGAGGACAGAAGGGAGAGCTGTAATCAGGGTATACCATGTAAGGAAAAAAATAATCTACTTTCAATAAAAGAGGAAAAAGTAATAGGTGTTCAAACAAAGAATTATGAATGACTATAGAACATTTTAAATAACTTACATGTTGGAAGGCCAAAGATAATTAAAACAATGGGAAATTTTTATACTGAGATGGAGGAATTGCTTTTATGGGTCTATTAATAACTTCTTTCACTGTGAGCACCAAGTATCTGGCAAGTAGTGACTTCAGAAAGAAAGGGCTTATTTTGGCTCACAGTGTGAGAGTTGAGTCCTTCATGCAAGAAAGGACTGAGTAAAGCAGTAGGTCTTCACTGTTGCAGCAGGAATGTGAGGCCAGACTCTCATGTCTGGATAGATAAAGTTTTGGGGAAAGGGGAATTTCAGGGTTCAGTTAGCGTTTTTATTTATTTATGATCCTGTCAGGAGCCCCACCCCATGAAATGACATTGCTTGCTATGGAAGCCGATCCTACTCTCTCACTTAATCCTCACTAGAAATTCCTTCACAAGCACACCCCAAAATGAGTCTCACAACATTATATTTGTTTCTCAATCAAATCCATTTGAAATCAATATTAACAATTAGAAAGAGATTCTTATTTAAATAGTAGAAGCAATTATATAAATATTTACTGGGGTGATACCATTCACAATAACTATGAGTTCAAATGGACATACACCGAACTGGAGATATACTTCGTGGGTATTCTTTATTTTTGTTTCTGAACCACATAACCTACTGAGATGTCTTGATTTCTTACATCAGGTACTATATCTGGTTTTAGGCCAGAAAGTAACTTACTTGGTTTTGTAGATTGAGGATAAAACATAGAGTATGGAGAAGGCTGGAATGGTGCACTGGAAGTTTAGATATAATGGACAATGGAATTCCGGAAGAGATATAGCTCACAACAAGGTCTTGTTAAGTGTTCCTGTCAGTTCCAAGAAAAGACAAATTGAAAGATTATAAAGATCACATTAGGTTAGTTTCATGCATATGTTAATATTTTGTGAATTTTTCACAACATGGTAAATGAATGATGATACCCATAAATTTATTGTTTAATTATATATAGCTATGTTTTGAAGGGCTTATCTATTTTCAATGAATATATGTGTTGTTTTTCCTAGTTAAAACTTTTCATTCAAGTTGTGAAAGTGAATATTTCTAAAGAAATACTATATGTACATACTACATACATATATATGCGTGTGTGTGTGTGTGTGTGTGTGTGTGTAAAGAGGGACAATATTATGAATATACATATTATTGTGTATGCCAAAGATATTTATGAATGATATATATGTAAATATATATATATAATAAATATATAAATATGACAGACAAATGAGTCCCCAGATTTGCAAATTAGGTGGTCATTACCACTTTAATACTAACTACTTTCATTTATTTCTAATATTAATAGTGGTTCCTCTGCTCCTGTGTAAAGAGAAAATAATTATAAGGACATGGAGACATAAAAACAGCATCTGTTGCAGAAAGCAGAAGGAGCAGTGCTGGTACATTGGGTAGATGCCATGTGAAAAACAGAAAGTAATCTGTAGGTGATTCACAGCAATTTGAGGATTTTACTAGGCAAGCTAAAAAGTTTGGGAGCAATGGATGTAGCACAGTTAAAGGGAAAAAATTGGAGAAAAAGTAATAGTTTATTACAAAGTAAAAGTCATGGTGGTATACTTCTAGAAAACTAGGACAAGGGAAGCTGAGAGAATAGTATTGGGAATTTGAGGCCCATTTGGCTGCATATACAGTCCCTGTCTCAAAAATAAACACACAGATGATAAAATATCAGTAAATAACAAAGTAACTGAATATTAGAAATGGTTTTATGTGACAAAATTGTAGACCAGAAGATAATTTATAGAAAGTCCTAAAAAGGCCGGGTGGTGGTAGACCCTTTAATCCCAGCACTCTGAAGTCAGAGCTAGGTGGATCTCTGTGAGTTCGAGGCCAGCCTGGTCTACAAATCGAGATCCAGGACAGGCACCAAAACTATGCAGAGAAACCCTGTCTCGAAAAAAAAAAAAGAGAAAGAAATTCCTAAAAAGGCATGTGGTTTGATATTTCAGGGCCTCATTTTGAGGGTCCTGTGATATCGCACTTCAAAGCAGTAAGTTTACATTCTCATACATTCCCTAGCATATTTTCTGGTTTTATTATTAAGACATATTTCAGAGCTTCAGATCCTGCGATGGTGAGTTGTTTTTCTGTTGTAACAATTGTGTATTTAATATTGCAAATAGTAACATACAAGTAATCAAAAATCTGAATGACAAACTATACTAAGTAAAATATGGAATGCTTTCATTTTTTCATCCAGTTACACATAGTTCTCTAGCTTATAAACAGACATCATTCAGAATTGTCTCCTGTAGACAATGTTTAGTAGGAAAGTCCAAAATTATATTTCACTGTAATCTAAGCTGAAATGAAAATTCTTACCCCCAAACCCAAAGGGCTGGGAAACATAAGTGAATGGAATGAGTCAAATTTTTGACAATTAATTGCCATTGAATTGATACTTTACTAAAGTTTCACAAAGAAACTTATTGATACAGAATAACTGTAACACATTACATAGTGTATTTTTTTCAAAATAACTTTATACAGCATGAGATTCACTTTTCTTATTTTTAAAACCTACTGATTTAAATGCATAGTACCTGTCTAAAAGAATCATTAAAATTAAATAAGACTGTCACTAATTAAGAAATTGGCAGAAAAAAATTAATTGGCTTTGGAAATTATGAATTTTTATTTTAAAAATCACTTTGAATATTCAGTGAAAATAATTTGGAAATCTTTTATTTTTTTCCATTTACCATGAAAGTCCAAGATAGAAAAGGCAGAAATCTTTTGTCATTGACTAACAATTTACACTCATAGAAAAATATCTTAAATATCTCATGCAAAATTTACATTTGCCGTTCTATCTTAAATTATCATCAAATAACTAATTTTTATAAAAGCTTTAAAATGTTGTTAAAATTAGAATAGCAGTTAAAAAACTTTGCAAATTTTGTACTTTCTCAATCATGAGAGTGATTTTCATATACTTATCTTACAATATTAACATATAAATTTTTCTATAAGATATACCAAAATTAAATCAGAATTAGAAACTAGTTTTGATAGCACTCCCTAAAAGCCATTTATAGGAACTTTCCAGTGGCAGATAAAACTATATTAGTTGTTTTAATAAAATCTTTTGGACATAAAAAAAATAGAGAATGTTGTCATCTATTGACTCCTTCAGGGTTAAAGTGAGATTCTTGGAAGAGAAATAGTTGTACTTCTAGGAGCTTTAGTGGCTCAGTTCTGTTTACTTCAAATCAAGTATCTTGGTTGTAGACTGTAAACATTAGAACAACTTGTTCACACCCTTATTATTTTATATTCATTTGTCTGGGTCTAAATACAATATTCCACCAAGAGTAATTAAACCAAAACGTTGGCATTCCTTATGCAAAGTAATGTGAGGGGAAGGTTGTTGCTTATGCAGTGAAGTATTGCATCAAAGATAGCAATTGCTGACTCATTTCCACTCTGCCATTCCAGTGCATAGGGAGTCTCTCTTCAAGGCAACAAGGTTGAGGTAGATACTTATAAAGTCACAGCCAAGTCCCAAAGTAGCAATGATGTAGCAAAGGAAACCTCTGGGGGTATTTTTAAATTGAGACTCATTATTTCAGTAATAGATGTAGCCAGCAGAATGGAAATCTGAGAACAACATTATTTAGTGGTTTATGACTGCCGTGGAAAGCAAAGACCTGCAAGTAGGAAAGGATGCAGCCATGAGCACTATTGGGCAGTCAGCCATGAAGATCAATATGGTTACCACATGCCTTGCTCAACACTTACCTGGTTAAGTAGATTTGGAAGGTATGGGGTTAAACTAAGTTTAACAGATTTCCTTGTTCTAGGCTCTCACAGTCCTAGCAAAAACTTTTTTTTTTTGTAAATTTTATGATTTGTTTTCATAGTCATTGAGTCACAGAGCTAAAACATTTTCACCTCTTCAAACAGAATTAGAAATCTCCATGTAGACATGAAAAACCACTGAAGTAAGCTTCATCTTGGTTGGAAAAAAGGCTAAAACCATCATTTTCACTATGCTATGACTCTCATTGATTGTATTTTTATTTTCTAAAGATTTATTTATATTTTATTTTATGTGTTTTTATTGATTTGCCTGCATGTATGTCTGTGAAGCAAGTGTATGCAACATCTATGGAGGCCAGAAAAGGTTGTAGGATCCTGTAGAACTAGAGTGAAGGAAGTTAATGAGCTACCATGTGGGTGCAGAGATTTGAGCTGGAGTCACTGGAAGAATAGCCAGTGATCTTCACTGCTGAGTAGTGTCTCTATCTCTGAATTATTCTTTAATGCATGGACTACAACAACATTTTTAAATGAAAAAGTGAAGTTTGTTCACTTGCAAAACAAAGAATTCAATTTATACAAAAATGAGGAGACTGATAAAATTTTTGAATTTCCTAATTGCTAATGTTTATAATAGTCTTACTTGCTCTCTTTCAATTATACACATACACACAAACACACACACACACACACATGCATGCACACACACACACATGCACACACACACACACACGCACATGCACACACACACACATGCACACACACACACACACACACACACACACACACACACACACTACATCCACCTCCCATAATTTCTTTCCCCATCTGCCACTATCTCTAACTTCCTTATGGAGCACATGATAATAATCTAACAACAGATGTCCTCCTCTTGTTCCTCACCCATCTACACATGACACTGGAAGAATTCTGAAACTTGGGTTTTGCATTGAGCCAATTATTTAAAATTGGTCATTATTTGAGTCCATGTGACAGATTGTTGTAATGATTTTTATACTTCAATCTTGTTGATTAAAAGAAAAACATTAATAACACAGATAAAATTATGAAATCGAGACTCAAATAAGTAGACAGAGGAAAAAAGCTCTTGAAATATAAAACGTATTAGATATAGAGCTTTAACACATCAAAAACACTGAGCAATAAATTTTAAATATTTTCTCCATATGAAAACATGAATGAAATACGTGATATAAAATGATCATGACTGATACATAAAAAAACGCTTTATATAAAGTTTAAAGTTCATAGTATTCTACAAGCAAATAAATACAATTGTTATGGTGCTTTTTGAAAAGCCTTTTCTAGAGAGCAGAGCATGATTAGGTTGGAGAAAAGATAGATTAATGGCATTGGTAAAGTGTAAGGCTTTATACTTCCAAGCACTAGGTTATATTTTTAGTAGTTAATATTCTATCCCCTCTACAAAAGTAATAGTTTTATTTATCTGTGTAATTAACAGCCCATAGGATCATATGCAATGACAAATATTTTAAAAGTTTAGATGCAATGAAGTCCTAATTATAAAGTTGTCAAAGACATGGGGTCTGTTGTTAGACACAAATTTTGTAGATAATTTATAAATTGCCAATTTATTAAACAGATAGATGTATGTATATACATATACTAGTAAAATGTTGCCTGGAATTTCCTTATACAAATTGCAAGTAATTTTTAATCTCTCCCCTTTGTTTCCTACAGCAAGAAGTAGCTTTCCCAAAGAGGCCTCACTAAACTGGGTTCTGATAGGCACAAGTAAATACAAAGAATCACACAGGATGTGCTGAAAGTTGCATCAATTGTTTAATAGATTAATATCATTAAAATTATGTTATAAAGGGATACAAAAGACATTACCAATTAGAAAGCTTCATCTTTTAAAAATCAACACTCATTTAAAAGGAAGGCCTCAACTGAGAATGCCCTATGTATGACAACAACTACCAAAAGAAGTATGTCTATGTGCTCAACATCTAAAGGACATGTAGCTATGGAACAAGTGGGCTAGGAGGCAACTCCTACTAGCAGCCAAATAAGTCAATGTCATCTCTATAATACTGGGCATTAAAGATACAAGGGTGTGGGAGGTGAGGGAGTCTTTTGTTAAGAGCTATCCTTGCTAGGTAATATGAGGCAAGGTCAGGAAGCCCCAAGAAGTCACTACACGTAGCTGTGAAGGTGAAGCTTAAGGTGCAATTTAGCAGGATATTGGAGATGCCAGGACTATGAAATGTCCACTCTGTAAGCATGAAGTAAGAAATAACCCAAGAGGATGGCTATGTCTATTGCAAGAGTCAGAGCAGAAGGTTCAGAGGTTTTTGGAATCCGGATTATCCCATCACATCATGGGACTCAAAATACCACATACCAAATGTAGAAGTAAAATATGTTGAAATGATTCACATGAGATAATGACAACCACTCTAATAAAGCAAGTAAAAGCATCAGTCCTTTATTAGCTGAAGACCAAGATCGGGCTCAAGCCTCAAGGTACCTTAGTGTAGAAGCTCAGATGTACAGTGCTTTAAAACAAAAAAAAAAAAAAAAAACACAATTAAAACAATGTTTAATTTGGGTAGGGGAGTTGTAGGAGCATCCTTGTAACATCTGCCTTTTGAAAGAGCTTAGAGTGGGCTGGAGAGATGGCTCAGAGGTTAAGAGCACTGGCTGTTCTTCCAGAGGTCATGAGTTCAATTCCCAGCAACCACATGGTGGCTCACAACCATCCATAATGAGATCTGGTGCCCTCTTCTGACCTGCAGGTGTATATGCAGATAGAACACTGTACACATAATAAATAAATAAGTCTTAAAAAAAAAAAAAGAAAAGAAAGAAAGAGCTTAGTGGTATTTTCTAGATACCACATGACTTTTTTTTTTTTTAATCTATGTTCCCTTTAGGTATTTTAGTGTAGTGGAATATTATTTTAAGGTGTGTTGCTTTTGTTTATGTTGCAGTTATTTAACTCTGTGAAGCTGTGTTACTGTGCCTGTCTAACACACATAATGATCTAATAACAAGCTGAACAGCCAATAGCAAGACAAGAGAAAGAATAGGTGGGGCTGGCATGCAGAGAGAATATATTGAGGGAGAAATCTGGGGAGTGGAAAAAGGAGCTAAGAATGAGAGAAAAAGAGGACTCCAGGGGCCAGCCACCTAGCTATACAGCAAGCCACGAAGTAAGAGTAAGATTTACAGAAGAGAATAGGAAAAGCCCAGAGGCAAAAAAAAAAAAAAAAAAAAAAAAGGTAGATGGGATAAGTTAAAGGAAAGCTGGCTAGAGACTAAGCCAAGCTAAGGCTAAGCATTTACAATTAAATATAAGCCTCTGAGTGTGATTTATTTGGGATCTTGGTGGCACCACCCCCCCCACCGCAAAAAAGAGCAAAAACAAACAACAACATTATATTTTCAGATTTTGGCCTACACAAAAATTAATTACTTTTGGTTAATGCATCTGGGCCATGTCCAGGATCATGGAGAGTCCCCAAAGCCAAAGAGGAGAGGTCTCTTGCCTGAATAGGCTAGCTGCATTGGTTCTGTGTTTCTTATTTAATAAGATGGTTGGTTATATCTACACAGATACAGCTATTGGGAGTTGGAAGTCTGAGAACTATCTAAAAAGACAAAAAATAGAGTTAGGACAAGATGGCATTACTCCAGTCATTTCAGTTCAATATTATCCATGATGGGTTTTGGTCTTGTTTTGGCAATATTTCCTACTGTGCCTCCCTTCCTCCCTTTGGGAATGGGAATGTTTTCCCTGTCATCCAGTATGCTGTGAATGTGCAATTTGTGTTTGTTTTATGATTGTGCAGGGACAAGATCGTACTTAAGAGATTGCTTTGAATTTCAGAAGTCTTTGGCATTTTGAATGATGGCAGAAATATGAAGGACTCTGCATCGTTCAAAATGCGTTTTGCCTTATAAGACGATCTTGAGCTCGAGAGGTCCAGAAGCAGAATGTTGTGGTGTGAATGTGACCTATTCTCACTGGCTCATGTATTTGAACACCCGGTCTTGAGTTGTCACCTTTAGGAGATGGAGTTTCAGTAGAAGAAGTGGTTTCCTAGGAATGAAGTGAGTCTTGTGCTTTTATAGGCCAGCCCCATGTCAATCGCAAGCATGGGAATTGGAGCGTGAAAAGACTTCCTTTTAGAATAGTTTAAGCGAATGATCACAAAATTGAATTCTCCACATCTCTCCTTGTGTCTTCCATCTGTCTGTAGTTTATGGTCTGTGACATGTCTATTGTGTGTGTCATATCTGGCTGTCTCTTTTGCCCATCCATAACAATGGACTTTGGTCTATACTTTGGGTACAGTGTAGAAGATATTGTATGGGAAAGAAATGAAGAATATATTTTTACAAAAAAAAAAAAATAACAGTTTCATACAGGGAAGGATTTACTTTACAAACCCCAACTTATCTAAAATAGCACTCAAAACCACAAATAGATGTTATCAAATTACATCCAAATGTTGTTTTCAACATTTATGATGGATAGTTGTTTTGTCTAAGGCTAAGGTTGTTTCCAACTGTCACATATTTTTAGAATAGATTACATCACACACACACACACACACACACACACACACACACACACTCATGCACATGTAAAAACTGTACTGTGCAATGAGTATGGAAATGTTTGTAACTATTCATTTAGCCCATGCTGAAAAATCTAGGGGAAGTGAGCAGCATTGTAAGGGTAGCTATACTGTTGTCCTAGAGACAGGCAGAAGTTTATTTTTTGAAGATGCAAGGTACTTTCAAAAACAGTTATTCCCACACACTCCATTTCCTATCTGACTTCTGCTTCTTGACTGAACAATGCAGCTGCCTCATTCTCCTATTGCCCGGCTTACCAGACCGACAAATGTTTCCTCCCATAAGCGGCTTTGCACTTTGTACTTGATGATGTGAAATATGAAGACTGGCCAATACAAATAGTATTTTAGATTAAAGGAATAAAAACATCTGAATTTATGCTGATACAATCAACATTCTCCTACTTGTTCTGTCCCATAAACCTTACCATTCCATAAGGATAAAGTAATAGGATAATTTGGTTTATAGGAATGTTGGATAATGAAAAATATTTTAACATAATATTGCCTATACACTATTTGGGATATATTTATTTAAAGTTATTCAGACCTTAACTGAAGTTCAAATCTAATTGGGCTTATTGTGTTTGCTTTGGCTCTGTCTACATGACCCTGTTTAAGATTCCTTCTCATACATAATGAAAACTAAAATAAAAATCAGTCTTAAGCACAGAAAATGCATGGCCTAGCCTTATACTAGCTTTCATTTACTTCCCAAAGTATTATTTCATTGTTTTTCCAAGGCCTCCAGAGAGACCTTGCTCTATCTAGAAGGTGCCGTTTTCATATCTACCCAGTCTCTCGCCATTTCCAGCTTTGTTTTCTTTTGGTGTTTATTCAGTTATGTCACCTCCTTGCTAATGGGAGCCAGCACAGCAACCTTCCATGCATTTTCTTCCTTTGGGATACTTGTCACCTCCTTTTATAATGTACATTTTGTGTGCTGTATTCTCCCCACCCTTAAATCATGTTTAAGCACTATGATGTCAGACTTTTTTAATAGTACAAGATAGCACTTCGAACCAAGGCAACACATAGAGAATCTTAATAAATTTTTGTAGTTGTAATTAATTGAATAAGTACTTGCTCATTCAGAATGTAACACAGTTGTTTATTATATATAATATTGTTCTCTTGTTTGCTATCTGCCTGAGTGTTATAAATACAACATGAGTGGATTTATTTAAAAGATTTGCCAGTAGTTCTCAACTTGTAGGTTGTAATCCCTTTGGGAGGTCAACAAGGGTTGCCTAAGACCATCAGAAAACACAGGTATGATTGCATTATGATCCATAACAGTAGCAAATTGCAGTTTTAAAGCATAAACAAAAATGATTTTATGGTTGGGGATCATCACAACATGAGGTACTATTTTAAAGGGTCTCAGGATGAGGAAAATTGAGAAACACTGATTTATATAATCATATCACTCTAAATTATATATGATTTACAATTTAATAATAATTTTTTGTTAGCATATCTACTGTTTTCTTTTGCTTTGTTTAAAAATCATTAAATGAACATGTAATTAAAATTAGTGAAGTTATATAAATATAGTGTTGAATACTTAGGCCTAGCCATGCAGAATTATTTTCTTTTTCAGATTTATACTCTTCTTGAGAATCTGGAGACCTAGAATTAGAAGCTCCCAATCCTATCCTTCCATGGTAGTTCTAAGACATAAAAGGATGGGAAATTTATATTCTATTACTTTCCTCCCAATAGGCTGATGAGATCAAAATATTGTAACTGAGTTTATAACCCAGTGTCTGGTAGTATTTAGTCAGGAATATACAGATCATATGTGTGTTGTTATGTAACATCATGGGGAATGGTGCCTTTTTTCTTTAGATTTCCACAAGTAGAAAGATACGGTTCTAGGGAATGTTGTATGGCAAAGGTAAGGGCAAGGGTCTGGACTCTGATCTACAGGGAGAAATGATGTAGTTCTCCAGGTCCCCCATTATAACCCTTTAAGAACATAAACTAGAATAGCACTTTATTCCTCTTTCTATGCTCTGTTTTTCAATAATTCCTATATTTTGACATCTTAATTTGAATAGGGCTAACATTACATTTAATAAACTTGGTTTGCATTAACCCATAAGAATTGACAAAGTTTTGCAATGGTCTGTTAGTGTGTGTGTGTGTGTGTGTGTGTGTGTGTGTGTGTGTGTGTGTGTAAAAGAATAAATCGTAAAAATTATGTGCACTATAGGATGACTCTTAAAGAAAATGTCAACAAGGCAAAGCCAACAATGAACATCAAATCTTTACTCCTACATTGTTGGATTAATTTGCTAGGAATGAACTACTAAGATATTTTATGGAGGAAAATCCCTTGAGCCAATAATTGCTTTTATGAGTTTCATTCCCCTCAAAAGGGTTTTTATTTTTACAACCACATGAGAAAAATGGACAGGTGCTTTTTTTTTCTCTTTTTATTAAATAATGTTGTTCTTTGACAATTTCATCCATGTATATAATACATTCTGCTTACCCTCACCCTTCTTCTCACTTATCTCCTTCCCATCCTTGTCTGATGGGTAAACATAAGTTTGGATCTATCCTTTGGTGACTGATGAGCTGTCCAGTGGGTACACAACAGAAGACAAAGTCTCCTCCTTTCCCAGAAACCATCAGTATCCAAGAGTTCCAATTGGAAGTATATAACCTGCAAGCCCCTTCATGATCCCTGATTGGCTGTTGAGAAACACAGGCTTGGCCTGGCAGCTGCATCTGCTTTGAAATCAAGGATCCAAATGGCTATTTTATACCCTGATGAAAGCATGTCTCAGTTCTTCTTCCTATTTCCCATCTCTCATAATATTTCCACTCTTTCTTAATTTTGCCTGAACTTTATGTGAGGTGGTATACTGTCCTGATTAGGGCTGAGCCTTCAGTTATCACTCATTCTCAACACCTTTAGCAACCATTAGTCTGAATTCTCTTGTGTTCAGTGCACAATTGTTTTCCTAAATTGGCATGGTGTTAAACTGCTTTCTCTAAATATCTATATTTATACTTATAGATAAATGCTACCCTCAGCCTTAATCAGAGGTGTGGTATTGGATCTGGTAGGATTTAGAAGAGTGAAAATCATGAACAGAATATGAGAGAGAGAGAGAGAGAGAGAGAGAGAGAGAGAGAGAGAGAGAGAGAGGGAGGGAGGGAGAGAGAAAGAGAGAGAGAGAATTTATAGCATGTTTCCATAGTATTGCACATTTTTGCTTGTTAAGCTTGGTTAAATCACAGTATTCACTCTTGGTTTACTTCTTGCTCTACTCAACTGTGTGTTTCTGGAGGAAAAAAATTCCTGTATATGATCCCCTTATCTGCCTTTATCTAATATTCTCTGCATCATCCTTGACGTGTCATGTGGATTTCCCACGTACACAGTCCCCAACAATATACAATCCATTTTAATTTACATATGTAATTGTTAAACTGGAAATTTTCTAGTGAAATATGTTAAAAATTAAATATAGCATACTCAATAAAGGAAAAAAATAAGTAATTTTAAATTTGTACTCTAAATGATTGACATATTTATAAGAAACAGATACACACAAACATGATTTATGTGGTTCTTTCATTTGATATTTTAGATTAGAGCAAAATTAATATTTACTAATGTTAATCATGAGTTAAGCTTATTTTATAACCTAATGTTCTCATTTTTGTGTAAAACTTTCAAGCTACACTGATTATGATGTGGCAGCTCCATAGCTTTATTTTGGAAACATAAAGAAAATGTGTGGTGATAGGTAATTGAGTCCTTGGATGTTATTAACAGTGGCCTAGGCTTTGCTCATCTATGTCATTTTAAAGAAGCTGAAGCCAACTAGAAAAGAACCAAAAGATGTGTTTTGCACTGTAAACTTCCCGAGTTTATCTCTCCTCTAGTTTTTGCCAATAATTCATCTCTTCTGTAGACATTTACTGGAGTAAGACAGGTCAGATGTCAGAGGATTGCAACTGAGAATCAACTCTTAATATTCTTGGTAACAGTGACTGAAACTAAAAATGATTTATTTTTATTATATTAAAAGTAGCCCAATTATCTTTTTCATAAATTACACATTGATTGTACTTTGTATGATGACTTCTATTTAAAATTTTTCTGTGAGTTAAATTCAGACTTTAGAAAAAGCTTGCAAAGGCAGGCCATTGTTGTCTCATGCATCAGACACAAGCACAACTTAGAGGCTGCATAGCCCTGTGTCCATAGATTAGTATCAGTTTAGTGGTTCATTAAAGTATGAAGAACTTAACATTTCTTGAGGCTTTGTGTGGTGATATTGTGTTCCCCAAAATATCATGTACCTTAATAAACTTATCTGGGGTCAGAGAACAGAAAAGCCACTAGTTAGGCAGTGATAGTACACACCTTTAATTCTAGCATTCCAGAGATAGAAATCCCTCTGGATATCTGTGAGTTCAAGGCCACATTGGAAAAAGCCAAGCATGGTGACACACGCCTTTAATCCCAGAAAGCCAGCCTTTAATCCCAGAGAGTGGTGTAGAAAGCAGACAGATATATAAGGTGTGAGGACCAAAAACTAGAAGCATTTGGCTGGTTAAGCATTTTGGCTGGTTAGGCATTTGGCTGGTTAAGCATTCGGCTGGTTAAGCTTTCAGGCTTTGAAGCAGCACAGTTCAGCTGGGATTCATTCTGGATGAGGACTCAGAGGCTTCCAGTCTGAGGAAACAGGACCAGCTGAGGAACTGGTGAGGTGAGATAGCTGTGGCTTGTTCTGTCTCTCTGATCTACCAGCATGGACCCCAATAACTGGCCTCAGGTTTGATTTTATTAATAAGAACTTTTAAGATTCCTGCTACAGCTTTGAAAATATTTTATCTCAACATTCTATAATAAACATAGTATATGATTTAACCTAACTCTAATTCTATAAAATATGAAAATATCCATTATAAATCACCCTGTGATATACATCCTAGTGCTACTAATACTGCTGCAGATGGTTTTTCAACGCTTTCAGCAATCGGTTCTAAACTGCATTCTGGTTAAAAATGCAGCTTCAGTGAACAGCAGTTGCTCAAATAAATGCTAAAAGTCTTACCTATTTCAATTTATATCTTATCTTATTACAGATAAACATATATAGACAGCATTTGAAACCTAATATTGAATTTAAAAAAAAAACAATAAAAACTTCTCTGACATATATAAAAGTAAATAATCTAAAGCAATTTATTTCACTCTGACACAAACTCAACAAAAACAAACTCATATAAACAGGAATTGAATTGAAGTCACTGCTCTGCAAAGCATGTTCAGCTTCAGAGGAATCAGCAGCTACTTGGAAAATGTGGTACTTTCTTTCTTTTTCCTAGAAAAGAGGCACAAGACGTTTGGTAGAGCAGAACATCGGAGGGAAATAAGATTCAAGAATGACTAGGGGTGAATAACCAACTTAAATCTGGACAAGAAAGAAAAAAAATTCCACTGGTTTCTGTACAAATATTATGAAATGAGAGCTCAGGATGAGTCTCATCCTAAAGGCTGGGAGAACAGGGGCTGCAAATTTGGGGTGTGTTTTTGGTTTGGAAATATTTGCATAAAAATAATAAGATGTCTTAGAGATGAGACCAAAGCCCAAACACCAAACTTACTTATGTTTCACATCTATTTTATGCCCATACCCTGAGGTAAATTTTATACACTATTTTAAGAGTGTGTGCATTTTATCTTACACCCTGGAAATGAGGTCAACAGTAGGATTTTCACCTGTGCTGATATACACAAAGTTTAAGATTTGGTGCTAGTTTAAATTTCAGATTTTCAGATTATGAGCATCCAACTTGTACTGCACTTAATATCTTATACATTTCAGGCCCAGCTTTCATCTCTATGTATTTGAGATACCTTAATCTCTGTATTTTATCTGTGTCTGGCACAAAAAAATGCAACTTCAGGATGCAGACTATTCAAAATAAATCCTAAAATCCTAAAATCACTAAGTAAGTAAAATGAGTAAGTATTTAAACTTATTTTAAGATTAAATCTGTCACCATTTAAAAGCGCTGTATCTAAAAATTGAGTGCAGTTTAAAGCTTGATCTTGAAGTAATACAAATTCAGTCATAATCTTTCGTATGTGTGCAAAAATTTTCTCTCCATTCCTGATAATCCACTTTTTTGATATGACAGTTCATAGAATCTAATATGTTTGCATGTTATTTTTAAGTTCTCTTACAGACAGACCAATAATTTTCAAATTTCAGTTCAATGTAGAGACATTTTATTTTCGAAGTAATTTAGCTCTCCAATTTCTCTGTCAGTGTCCATTTATGTGACTAGGTTTGCTGTCTTGCCTGATTGAGGAAACTGATTAAGATAATGTGACCTAATGAACAGTGGGTGATGGAGCTTGAGGTCCTGGCTGACACTATTTTGAACTCTATACAGTGATAGTTTCCTGGTGGGATAAGTAAATAGCAGACAGGCTACAGAGGATGCCAAAAAAAGATTAATACTTCAACAGAGCGTAATCTTCTTAAATATTTTCTATAATTTTTGGTTTAAGAAATTATACTAAATTTTCCAATATTTTAATTATGAACTGATAAATAACATGATATTTAAATGTGCAAATATAAAATATTAAACATGTAGAGGATTTTTGTGATAATTATTCAGAATTTATTTATTTTCATTATACACCATGTATAAGTGATTTTTCATCTGGCAGTTGGCACACAATACACATTTAAGTGAAATACTTTATAACATTAGAAGTATAAGGCTACAAAGATGGTTCAGTATTAAATCATTTGCTGCTCTATAATAAGGACCAAAGTTCAGACCCCAGCACTCTTGGTTCAGCAGATCATAAACACTTGTAACTCCAGCTCCAAGTGGTCTAATGTCTGCTGCTGTGGATTATGCTCATTGTCAATAAAATGATGATTGGCTGACAGCCAGGCAACAGATATAGGTGGGGAGATCAGACTGAGGATGCTGGGGGAGAGAAAGGTGGAGTCAGGGGATGCCAGCCAGCTGTCCAGGAAGCAAGACATGCTAGAGGACATGTAAAGCCATGAGCCAAGTGGCAAAACAGAAATGGGTTAATTTAAATATAAGAGCTAGTAAACAACAAGCCTGAGCTACCAGCTGATCATCTACAGTTAATATAAGCCTCTGTGTGGTAATTTGGAAATGGCTCCCAGGACTGGAAAATTCTACCTACAGCCCACTTCTGAAGGCAAATGCCTACACACAATTGAATAGATGCATAAGGAGGCACATTAAACACACATACCTGCACAGATGAAAATAGACACATGAAGTTTCATAATATAATATCAAAGTGGTCTTTTGCATTGCCAGAAAGGAATTGTTTGCTTTAAAATCATTAATAAAATGGTAAGCAATTTAAACATATCTCCCCCATTTTTGGGATGCCAATGAGAAATAGAAATCAACGTTTATATAAACAGTAGACAAAGTCCTTGGAGATGGCTAAGTGGGAAAGACTACTTTCTGCAGGACCCAGCAACTTTAGTTTGTTACCTGGCTGTAACATAGTAGAAGGATAGAACTGACTGGTAAAATTGTCCTTTGACCACTCTATGCCTGCTGTGGAACATATATACTCAATTAAATATGACAATAGTCAAGAATGCTTATTCATCTTTACGCTAGCTGGAGATTTTTCCACTCTTGTGACAAAAGAATGCTTAATGACAGGGTCAGGTGGAAAAACTGCTAACCAATGTTTAAGAGGACTTCCTCAGTGAGGAGTGATTCCTTTGAGAAATCTGTCTTTAGAAAAGTCAGGTTGGAGCTGGGCGTGGTGGCGCACGCCTTTAATCCCAGCACTTGGGAGGCAGAGGCAGGCAGATCTCTGTGAGTTCGAGGCCAGCCTGGGCTACCAAGTGAGCTCCAGGAAAGGCGCAAAGCTACACAGAGAAACTCTGTCTCGAAAAAACCAAAAAAAAAAAAAAAAAAAAAAAAGAAAAAAGAAAAAAAAAGAAAAGTCAGGTTGGTATCTTAATTATTGTCTTGGATATAAATATAATTATCTCAATATTATCTCAATCAATTATTTCAATAATTGCATTTCAAATATAATTATTGCAGACTGGTACTACAACTTATATCAATGGAGACATGGAAAAGGATGCCCTCCTTGGAGAAGGGAAGAGTCACAAGCCAGCTGTAGAGTATATCAATTCAAGGAACTTAGTAAGAATAATTAAAAATAAAAAATAATTAATTTCTCATTAGGAAGTAAGTTTACAGAGTATTTAACTTTAATAATTATTCACTGAAAAAAATAAAGTAAAAATTTCATAGAAGTGCATTCAAATAGTGGTTCATACAATCCATTGTATAGTTACATTATATTATTTCATCATAGTATAAAAAGAAACCTGTTACTTCATTTTTATAGGCTTATCTCCTCATGCTTCATCCCATCACCTGCCATTCCAGTTTATGCTTCCATTTTGGCTCAAGAGGAATTTCCTACATCACTGAAGTGAGTTAAACAATGCCTATATGATATGAATAATATATATATATATATATATATATATATATATATATAGAGAGAGAGAGAGAGAGAGAGAGAGAGAGAGAGATGTGGACTATCAATGTTCCCTGTAACACCACACAAGGCTTTAACTTTATCACAGAGTCCTTATTCAAGATTGTTCCATGACAAACTTGGGGTAGTCTGAATAATTGTGAAAAGATATCCACTAGTGTGTAATAGTTTCCTAAATGTTCTGTTTCTCATAGAATGAGACTGTGGAAAGGATGAGAGAAGAGAAGGATCTAACCAATGACCTCTAAACCCCAGGCCTGTATTTTAATATTTTGAGATTTAAAAGCAAGCAAAACCTCTTTAGAGCCAACACATTAAAATACAGGGCTATAATAACTAATGCTCTTTACATTGCTGACAATTGAGCAGATAGGGTTGGCAGCTCTGGAGTGTGTGTCTATCCATCGGAAGAGGGTAGCTATGCACAAGCTTTTGCTTCTGAATGTTGCTGAGAAACAGATGCTTTACATGGTGTTATTAGTATTGACTTAACTTCTTGAAAAAAATGAGATTCACCAATGCTTTAAAAATTCAATAAAGCCTGAAATATAACAAGAAAATGTGTTTTTAAAACAAAACATTGTATTCTACATTTTTAACTAGAACAGTAGCATAATTTTCCTTTTACATCCCACATACCCAACCCCCTTACTTAATATAAAATGTAAGGCCTTTCTTCCTTTGGTTGTCAGGTACCCAGGATCAAGCTGTGCTGGACACAAGAGAGCAAGAGGGAAAGTGTGCAGATTACTAATGGCAGCAGAGGAGGAAGTTCACCATTACTAACCAAACAGGCAGTCACCCCCCTTGTAGGTTCATGTGTGCAACCACTGTCTTGGTGTGCATGTGGAAAAAAGTTTCCTTGCAGTCATCCAGTGACTCTGGCTCATACAATCTTTCCACCATTCTTTTTTAATATAGCCCCTGTGATTTGGAAAGAGTGGGTGTTCTTATTCTTTGCACTTTATTGGGTTAATTTCCATCTACTGCAAATATAGGTGTCTCTGAAGAGTGTCAAACAATGCATTGTTCTATGAGTATAATGACAATTCATCAGGAGTCTCTTTAATGTTACGTCCATTTTGTAGAACAAGAGCAGTAAGTTTTATGATATATTTAGGGGGTGGATCCAGATGGGAAGGGAGGTCTGGAGGAACTGAAAAGGGTTTTGGAAGGAAGGATTACAATAATCAAGATAAATAATAATTAAATAAATATTGTAACACAAAAAGAAACTAGTAGGGCTTCTTCTAGTGCCAATAACCTGCCTAGCCAAAGGTTCTTGGCCCTAGTTATAGTGTGAAGTCATCTTGTGCTGTTGGGCTTAAATCTAACCAGAAAGCGATTGATTAGCCCCATGATATTTGTGCTAACTATTGCACCATTAGGCTTGTCCTCCCAGGCCAGTGGTCTCTGTAGCTGACTGGCTTTACTGCTGGGGAAGATTGATGTTTACTTTTCTCCTCTGTTACTATAGATAGCACCTATCAGTAGATAGTATTGCAGCTGCGCAGCAGGGATGAAGAAGGTTCAGGTGAAAGCCAGCTTGACTTGTTCATTTTCTACGGCTCAAGAATCTGATGTCTTCATCAATAGGGTCTTAGAATCAGATTCTAATGGACAGCAATGTGTCTCTGTTTACCACTGATTATGATGTTGATGTGTTGTTTCTTTTCTTTTCTTTTTTACTGTAAAAGTGATTCTTACAAAATAAGTGACTGGTAATATATTGGTATTTTCCTATACTTTTCTGTGTTCTTTTTACATATTGTCTGAGTGTACTTATCTATATACCTATGTGTATTTTGTTTTGTCATTGTTTTTGCTTTATTTGGTGTGAGTTTGAGATGGAGTTTCTCTATATATAACAGGATGACTTTCAACTCTCCTGGGCTCATTCTGTCCTCCTGCTTCAGCTCCTGGGATTATGAACATGCACAACCATACCTGGATGTTTTGCAACTATTTTAAATGATTGATGCATTTCATAAAGAGAATTTTTAAAGAGTGGTTCACTTTATATAACAGGTATACAAGTTTGTTATAATTACTCAACAAGTTTGTTGCAAAATTGAAACGATAACCACAGAGTTCTACATAAGTTTTATCACAGGCTTAATTGATGACATTGTTTATTTATGATTCATCTTCTTTTTAAACTTCACAGCCTTTAAATTATGAAGGAAGTGACAGAATTGAATGCTCTGATAAGTTTGTACAATGTTTTGTATAATAAATTAGTTGTAGGAATATATATATATATTAAGTATTATATATATTAAGAATATATATATATATTAACTTATATATATATATATATAAGTTTGTACTATGTTTTGTATAATAAATTAGTTGTAGGAATATATATATATATAAGTGGAATGATGTTTGGCAGTTTACAGTAACTAATGGTATGTTATTAAATTATATGGCATATGACAGATAAAATGTGTTCTACATAATCATGTAGTAAAATATTAAATAATCTTTATATGCATTACAAGGACAATTATGATGATCTCATAATTATTGTCTATTGTGCATATATCCATTTAGGAGAACTTCTTAGAGACTTGAAGGAAGTACAAAATATGAATGATCATACATCATCCTCTACATGCTAATTTCACATATTTTTCTTTTATTAAAGCTTAAGTTAATGGGTTCATCTCCTTTATAATAATAGCATATTGTTCCAGAAAATATCAAAGATAAAGCATAACCAGTATCTTATTATTATATGGAACCATGAAAGAGACATTTAGGCTTACCGATACTCCATAGTGAATGCACTAAGAAGGATCATGATTATTTGAATAAAACATGAAGAATGAATTGAGATAAAATGTAGCAGGTTAGATACATGTAGCAGGTTAGATACATGTATAACATTTAGAAATATAGTTATTTATAATTGCTTTAAGGGAGCACAGAGACAGAATCATTTTGATGTACATAGTTGTTCATATACCTTGAAAGAAAATATATAGTGTACAGGATAACAGGGTAATAACAAGAATTACTTCAAGCCTGTCATTTCTTTACATATTTTATACTTGGAGATCATAACTAGACTAAACTAAATACCCAGATTATGAAGTCAAAATGTTTTATTTAGGAACATTTTAATTAAGAAATGAGATATGGTCTTCGGAACCTTGGGCTTAGAGATGCACCGCTGCCAGGCCCTTACCTGCTCCAGATGTCTGTGGAGCTTAAGAACACCATGGAGCTCGTTAAATGTTCAGAGTGTGAAGAATGCTTTGCATCAGAGCAGAGTCTCAAAGGACAAAAGTGTCTTCCTGCCAGAGGTGGCAGAATTCCAAGCAGGCTCAAAAGAAGCTGTAACTATAAGACCGTTGTTAAAAAGCTCTTGGCTAAACTTAAACGTGCTGGGGGTAAAAAATCAGATAACCTTCAATCAGAGAAAAGAACAACAAAATGAAGAGCAATACAGCATCACCAGAACCTAGCCCGCCTCCAACATCTAGACCTGAACAGCAAAAGTTGGAAGAAGCAGAAGAAAGTAGCCTTATGAGTAACATCATGAAGAAGGTAGAGGCTTGTGTAGAGCTAAAGACAAGAAAATTGGAAGAACGCTGTAAACAACTAGAGGAAAGGGCAAACAAATTAGAAGAAAACAATAAAGTCCTGCAAGAAAACAATAAAGTCCTGCAAGAAAACAATAAAGTCCTGGAAGAAAACAATAAAGTACTGGAAGAAAACAATAAAGCACTGAAAGAAAATCATGAAAAAGCAATGAAACAAATAAAGGAAACAGTCCAAGACCTGAAAAGGGATTGAAAAAATAAAAAAGACACAAACAGAGGGAATGCTGGAAATAGAAAACCTGAGTAAAAGATCGGGAACTTCAGATGCAAGTATAACCAACAGAATGCAAAAGATGGAAGAGAGGATCTCTGGCATTGAAGATACAGTAGAAGAAATAGTTTCATCAGTCGAAGGAAACACTAAAGCCAACAAAGTAATGAACCAAAATGTCCAAGAAATTTGGGGCACCATGAAAAGACCAAACCTACAAATTATAGGGATAGAAGAAGGTGAAGAATACCAACTCAAAGGCACAGACAATATATTCAACAAAATTATAGAAGAAAACTTTCCCAACTTAAAGAAGGAAATGCCTATGAAGATACAAGAAGCCTATAGAACACCAAACAGAGTAGACCCCCCAAAAAGTCCCCCCGACACATAATAATTAAACAACTAAATGTACAGAATAAAGAAAGAATATTAAGAGCAGCAAAGGAAAAAGGCCAAGTGACCTATAAAGGTAAACCCATCAGAATAACACCCGATTTCTCAATGGAGACTTGAAAGCCAGAAGGACCTGGACAGATGTAATGCAGACACTAAGAGACCATGGATGTCAGCCCAGACTAATATACCCAGCAAAACTTTCAATCATCATAGACGGAAGGAACAAGACATTCGAAGACAAAGCCAGATTTAAACAATACCTATCCACAAACCAGGCCCTACAGAAAGAACTAGAAGGAAAATTCCAACCAAAGGAAGTTAGATACACACTCGAAAACACGGGCAATAGATAAAGCCACAACAGGAAACCCGAAAGAAGAGAAGTACACACACACTACCACCAAAAATAACAGGGATGAACAATCATTGGTTGTTAATATCCCTTAATATCAACGGACTTAATTCACCTATAAAAAGACATAGGCTTACAGAATGGATACGAAAGCAGGACCCATCTTTCTGCTGCATACAAGAAACACATCTCAAGTTCAAAGACAGACACTACATAGGAATAAAAGGCTGGGAAAAGACTTTCCAATCAAATGGTCTTAAGAAACAAGTGGGTATAGCCATCCTGATATCCAACAAAATAGACTTCAAACTAAAATCAATCAAAAGAGATCAAGAAGTGCATTACATCCTCATCACAGGAATGATCCACCAAGATGAAGTTTCAATTCTGAACATATATGCCCCAAACACAAGGGCACCCACATATGTAAAAGAAACATTACTAAAGCTTAAACCACATATAAAACCCCAAACATTAATAGTGGGAGATCTCAACACCCCACTTTCACCACTGGACAGATCTCCCAAATCGAAACTTAACAGAGAAATAAAGGACTTAACTGATGTCATGACCCAATTGGACCTAATAGATATCTACAGAACATTCCATCCTAACAAGAAAGAATATACCTTCTTCTCAGCACCCCATGGAACTTTCTCTAAAATCGACCACATACTTGGCCACAAAGCAAATCTCAACAGATACAAAACAATTGGAATAACCTCCTGTGTTCTATCAGACCACCATGGTTTAAAGTTAGATTTCAACAACAACAAAAACTACAGAAAACCTACAATCTCATGGAAATTGAATAATGCTCAACTGAATCACAAAAAGTTTAAGGAAGAAATAAAGAAAGAAATTAAAGACTTCCTAGAGATCAATGAAAATTAAGACACCACATACCCAAACTTATGGGTCACTATGAAAGCAGTGCTAAGAGGGAATTTCATAGCACTAAATGCCCACATAAAGAAGTTGGAGAAATCCCACACTAGTGAATTAACAGCACACCTGAAAGCTCTAGAACAAGAAGAAGCAAAGTCTCCCAGGAAGAATAGACGCCAGAAAATTATCAAAGTGAGAGGTGAAATTAATAAATTAGAAACTAAGAGAATAATACAAAAAATTAATGAAACAAAGAGTTGGTTCTTTGAGAAAATCAACAAGATAGACAAGCCCTTATCCAAACTAACCAAAAGACAGAGAGAGAGAATCCAAATCAACAAAATCAGAAATGAAAAGGGGGACATAACAACAGACATTGAGGAAATCCAGAGAATTATAAGGTCATATTACAAAAACCTCTACTCCACAAAACTGGAAAACCTAAAAGAAATGGACATTTTTCTGGATAGGTACCACATACCTAAGTTAAATCAAGACCAGATAAACTATTTAAATAGTCCAATAACCCCTAAGGAAATAGAAACAGTCATTAAAAGTCTCCCAACCAAAAAAAAGCCCAGGCCAGATGGTTTCAGCTCAGAATTCTACCAGATCTTCAAAGAAGAGTTAATACCAATGCTCTCTAAATTGTTCCACATAATAGAAACAGAAGGAACATTACCAAACTCCTTCTATGAGGCTACAATTACTGTGATTCCTAAACCAAACAAGGATGCAACAAAGAAAGAGAACTACAGACCGACCGATCTCCCTCATGAACATTGATGCAAAAATACTCAATAAAATACTGGCAAACAGACTCCCAGAACACATCAGAACATTAGCCACCATGATCAAGTAGGCTTCATCCCAGGGATGCAAGGGTGGTTCAACATACGAAAGTCCATCAATGTAATACACCATATAAACAAACTCAAAGAAAAAAAACTGCATGATCATCTCACTAGATGCAGAAAAGCCATTTGACAAAATCCAACACCCCTTCATGATAAAAGTCTTGGAGTGATCAGGAATACAGGGAACATACCTAAAAATAATAAAGGCAATTTACAGCAAGCCAACAGCCAATATCAAATTAAATGGAGAGAAACTCAAAGCAATTCCACTAAAATCAGGAACAAGGCAAGGCTGTCCACTGTCCCCATACTTATTCACTATAGTACTTGAAGTTCTAGCCAGAGCAATAAGACAACATAAAGAGATTAAGGGGATACAGATTGTAAAGGAAGAAATCATGCTTTCCCTATTTGCAGATGACATGATAGTATACTTGAGTGACCCCAAAGATTCCACCCAGGAACTGATAAAGCTTATAAACACCTTCAGCAACATAGCAGGATACAAGATCAACTAAAAAAAAATCAGTAGCCCTCCTATATACAATGGACAAAGAAGCTGAGAAGGCAATTAGAGATACATCACCCTTTACAATAGCCACAAATGACATAAAATACCTTGGGGTAACACTAACCAAGCAAGTGAAGGATCTATATGACAAGAACTTTACGTCCCTGAAAAAAGAAATTGAAGATGTCAGAAAATGGAAAGATCTCCCATGCTCATGGATAGGCAGGGTTAACATAGTAAAAATGGCAATCTTACCAAAAGCAATCTACAGATTCAATGCAATCCCCATCAAAATACCAACACAATTCTTCACAGACCAGGAAAGAATAATACTCAACTTCATATGGAAAAACAAAAAACCCAGAATAGCCAAAAGAATCCTGTACAATAAAACAACCTCTGGAGGCATCACAATCCCTGACTTCAAGCTCTACTATAGAGCTACAGTAATAAAAACAGCTTGGTATTGGCATAAAAACCGACATGTGGACCAATGGAATCGAATTGAAGACCCTGACATTAACCCACACACCTATGAACATATAATTTTTGACAAAGAAGCCAAAAGTGTACAATGGAAAAAAGAAAGCATCTTCAACAAATGGTGCTAGCATAACTGGATATCAACGTGTAGAAGGCTGCAAATAGATCCATATCTGTCACCGTGCACAAAATAAGTCCAAGTGGATCAAGGACCTCAACATAAATACAGCTACTCTAAACCTGCTAGAAGAGAAAGTAGGAAATAGTCTTGAATGCATTGATCACTTCCTAAATATAACACCAGTAGCACAGACTCTGAAAGAAACAATCAATCAATGGGACCTCTTGAAACTGAGAAGCTTTTGTAGAGTAAAGGATACAGGCAACAAGGCAAAGCGACAGCCTACAGAATGGGAAAAGATCTTCACCAACCCCACATGTGACAGAGGAATGAATATATAAGTTCCAGAATATATAAGGAACTCAAGAAATTAGACATCAGAATGACCAAGAGTCCAATTGAGAAATGGGCTTTAGAACTAAACAGAGAATTCTCAACAGAGGAAACTCAAATGGCTGAAAGACATTTAAGGAATTGCTCAAAATCCCTAATCATCAGGGAAATGCAAGTCAAAACAACTCTGAGATACCACCTTATGCCTGTCTGAATGGCTAAGATCAAAAACACTGAAGACACTTTATGCTGAAGAGGATGTGGAACTAGGGGAACTCTCCTCCACTGCTGGTGGGAATGCAAGCTTATACAACCACTTTGGAAATCAATATGGTGCTTTCTTAGAAAATTGGGAATCAATCTCCCCCAAGATCCAGCTATACCACTCCTGGGCATATACCCAAGAAATGCTCAATCATACCACAAGAGCACTTGCTCAGCTATGTTCACATCAGCATTGTTTGTAATAGCCAAAACCTGGAAACAACCTAGATGCCCTTCAACTGAAGAATGGATAAATAAATTGTGGCACATATACACAATGGAATACTACTCAGCAGAGAAAAACAATGACATCATGAGGTTTGCAGGCAAATGGATGGATCTAGAAAAAATCATCCTGAGTGAGATAACCCAGACTCAGAAAGACAAATATGGTATGTACTCACTCATAGGAAGGTGCTAGATGTGGAACAAGGATGACTGGACTGCTATTCACATCACCAGTGAGGCTACCTGGAAAACAGGACCCCAAGAAAGACACGGAAAAATGGAAGAGATCTACATGAACAGCCTGGACATGAGTGGGAGCAATGAAGGGCGAGGGTCGAGGGAAAGAGAGCAGGAGATCCTAGCTGGATCAAGAACAGAGATGGAGATCAAGGAATAGGAGACCATGGTAAATGAAGACCACATGAGAAAAGGAAGAAACAAAGAGCTAAAGAGGCCCACAGAAATCCACAAAGATACCCCCACAAAAGACTGCTGGCAATGGTCGAGAGACAGCTGGGACTGACCTACTCTGGTGATGGGATGGCCAAACACCGTAATAGTTGTGCCATAAACCCCATCCAAGGACTGAGGAATCTGGATGCAGACATCCACAGCTAGGCCCCTGGTGGGCGCTGGGAGTCTAATTAGTGAGAAAGAGGAGGGTTTATATGAGCGAGAATTGTTGAAACCAAGGTTGGATAAAGCACAGGGACAAATAACCAAATGAATGGAAACACATGAACTATGAACCAAAGGCTGAGGGGCCCCCAACTGGATCAGGCCCTCTGAATAGGTGAGACAGTTGATTGGCTTGATCTGTTTGGGAGGCACCTAGGCAGTGGTACCAGGTCATGGGCTCGTTGCATGAGTTAGCTGTTTGAAACCTGGGACTTATGCAGGGATGCTTGGCTCAATCTGGGAGAAGGTGACTGGACCTGCCTGGACTGAGTCTATCAGCTCGATCCCAGTAGTCGGGGGAGACCTTGATCTGGATGGAGGAGGTGGGAATGGGGGGAGGGCTGGGGGCAGGAAGGGAGAGAACAAGGGAATCTGTGGCTATTATGTAGAACTGAATAGTATTGTAAAATAAATAAATTTAAAAAAAAAAAAAGAAAAAAGAAATGAGATGTTAGGACTCCTGCAGGCAGGCCTGACTACCACCACGCCCCATTGCACCCTGTAACCTACAAGCTCCACTCCATAACACAAACCCACCCATCCCCTGAGACTGCAGCTGCTCCCATAGACACAGATTCTGCAAGCTCCAATTGAACTAAGAGGTGAGTCCTTGTTCCCCTAGTTTATCACCCCACCCTCTATACTTTAGACCAGTGGTAATAACCCATACTCCCATACCCACTCAGTTGCAGGCCAGCAGGCAGGACTACTGTAGGTTGGCTTGACTACCACCCCCACCAGACCCTGCAAGCTAAAACTCCACTACACTTCCTAAACCCACCCATCCCACCGAGAACACAACTGCTCCCTGAGACAGAATCCAGCAGCTCCAATTGGACCAAGACCTCCTATTGGGCCGAGAGTGCTGATTGGACCAAGAGTGGCTCACTGAGACACAGATACCCTTTGCCAATTGGAGGAAGAGATGGGTAGATGCCAGTGCAAAAATACATTCAACAACATAAACAGCAATAGGGCACCACCATAATCTAGTGGTTCTAGATAAGCAAGACCTGAACATGCCAATGTAGAAGAAACAGTAGAAAGTAACCTTAAAAATGACTTTAAGAAGATGATAAAGGTCTTTAAAGAGGAAATTAAAAAATTCCCTTAAAGAAATTGAGGAAAAGACAAACAAAAATTGGGAGGAATCAATAAATCCCTCAAAGAGACCGGGTCCTGCCCTCAGTGAATGAGTTGGCACTTTGGAACCTGGGGCTTATACAGGGACACTTGGCTCAGCCTGGGAGAAGGGGACTGGACCTGCCTGGACTGAATCTTCCAGGTTGAACTCAATCCTCAGGGGAGTCTTTGCCCTGAGGAGATGGGAATGGGGGTGCCTGGGGGGAAGGTGGGGGGGCGATGAACAAGGGAATCCGTGGCTGATATGTAAAATTAAATTAAATTATAAAATTAATAAAAAATAAAAATAAAAAAAATCCCTCAAAGAAAACAAACAAAAAAAGCAAACAAATAGGTGAAGGAAATAGTTCAAGACTTGAAAACTGAAATGGAGGTAATGAAGAAGACACAAACAGAGGAAATGCTGGAAATGAAAAATCTGAGTAAATGAATAGGAACTACAGATGCAAGCATAAACAGAATGCCAAAGATGGAAGAGAGAATCTCTGGCATTGAATATATGAAAGAGGAAACAGATTCAGTCAAAGAAAATATTAAAACCAACAAAGGTATTAACACAAAACATCCAGGATATCTGGGACACCACAAAAAGACCAAACCTAAGAATAATAGGGATAGAAGAAGGAGAAGAATATCAGCTCAAAGGTACAGAGAATATATTCAACAAAATCATAGAAGTAAACTTCCCCAACCTAAAGAATGAAACGCCAATGGAGATACAAGAAGCTTACAGAACACCAAATAGACTGGACCTCCCCCACCAAAAAAAAAGTCCCCTTGCCACATACTAATCATCAAACCACTAAATATACAGAATAAAGAAAAAATATTAAGAGCCAAAAAGAAAAAAAGGGAGGTAACCTATAAAGGAAAATCCATCAGAATAACATCTGACTTCTTAATGGAGACACTGAAAGTCAAAGGTCCTGGACAGATAGCCACTAAGAAACTGTGAATGTCAGCCCAGACTATTATACCCAGCAAAACTTTCAATCACCATAGATGGAGTGAACAAAGCATTCCACGATAAAAACAGATTTAAATAATACCTTTCCACAAATCCAGCCCTTCAAAAAGCACTAGAAGGAAAAATCCAACCTAAGGAAGTTAGATGCACCCATGAAAACACAAGCAATAGATAATCCTACAACAACAAATCCCAAAGAAGTTAAATATACAACACTACCACCAAAAAATAACATGAATTAACAATAACTGGTCATTAGTGTCCCTTAATATCAATGGTCTCAATTTGCTTATAAAAAGACACAGGCTAACAGAATGGATATGAAAAGAGGATCCATCCTTCTGCTGCATACAAGAAACATACCTCAAACTCAGAGACAAACAATACCTCAGACAGAGTAAAGGGCTGAGAAAAGTCTTTCCAGTCAAATAGACTTAAGAAGCAACTGGTATAGCTATCCTAATATCTAACAAAACAGACTTCAAACTAAAATTAATCAAAAGAGATCGAAGTCATTACATAGTCATCACAGAAAAAACCATCAAGATGATGTCTCAATTCTGAACATTTATGTCCCAAATACAAGGGTACCCACATATGTACAAGAAACATTACTAAAGTTTATATCTCACATCAAACCCCACACACTTCAACACCACACTCTCAACAATGAACAGGTCTGTCAGATAGAAACTTAACAGAGAAATAAGAGAACCAATAGACATTATGACTCGGAATAGATATACATCTACAGAACATTCCACCCAAACACAAGGGAATATATCTTTTTCTCAGCAACCCAAGAAACCTTCTCTAAAATTGACCACATAGTCATTCATGAAACAAATCTCAACAGATACTAACATATTGGAATAACCTCCTGTATTTTAACAGACCACCATGGCTTAAAGTTAGAATTCAACAACAACATAAATTACAGAAAGCCTACAAACCCATGGAAACTGAATAATGCTCAACAGAATCACCAATGGGTCAAGGAAGAAATAAAGAAAGTAAAGACTTCCTAGAATTCAAAGAAAATGAATGTACAACATAGCCAAACTTATAAGACACCACTAAAGCAGTACTAAGAAGAATGTTCACAGCTCTAAATGCCTACATAAGGAAATTGGAGACCTCTCACACTATCAGCTTAACAGCACACCTGAAAGCTCTAGAAGAAAAAGAAGTAAACTCACCCAGCAGGATTGGACACCAGGAAATAATGAAATTGAGGGCTGAAATCAATAAAATAGAAACAAAGAGAACAGAACAAAGAATCAATGAAACAAAAAGTTGGTTTAACTCCTATGAAAATAGAAGCAGTCACTAAAAGTCTCCCAACCAAAGAAAGCCAAGGGCCAGATGAATTTAGTGCAGAATTCTACCAGAATTTCAAAGAAGAGCTGATATTAATACTCCTCAAATTGTTCCACACAATAGAAACAGAAAGAACATTGCCAAACTCTTTCTATGAGGCTACAGTTACTGTGATACCAAAACCACACAAAGATGCAACAACAACAACAGAAAAGATAGAATTACAGACCAATCTCCCTCATGATCATTGATGCTAAAATACTGGCAAACTGAATTCAAGAACACATCAAAAAATCATCCACCATGATAAAGTAGACTTCATCCCAGAGATGCAGGTATGGTTCAACATATGAAAATCTATCAATGTAATCCATCATATAAACAAACTGAAAGAAAACAACACATGATCATCTCATTAGATGCTGAAAAAGCCTTTGCCAAAATCCAACACCCCTTCATGATGAAAGTCCATGATGAAAGAGATCAGGAATACAAGGAACACACCTAAACATAATAAAGGCAATTTACAGCAAGCCAGCAGTTGATATCAAATTAAATGGAGAGAAACTCGAAGCCATTCCACTAAAATCAGGAACAAGACAAGGCTTGCCACTATTCCCATATCTATTCAACATAGTATTTGAAGTTCTAACTAGAGCAATAAGACAACAAAAGGAGATCAAGGGAATACAAATTGAAGAGGAAGAAATCAAACTTTTGCTATTTGCAGATAATATGATAGTCTGCATAAGTGACTCCAAAATTCTACCAGGGAACTCTTACAAGTGATAAACGCCTTCAGTAATGTGTCAGGATACAAGATTAACTCAAAAGATCAGTATCCCTCCTATACACAAATGATAAATAAGGTGAGAAAGAAATCAAAGAAACATCACACTTTTTAATAGCCACAAGACTATAAAACACCTTTGAGAAACTCTAACCAAACAGTTGGAATAGTTGTATGACAAGAAATTTAAGTTCTTGGAGAATGATATTGAAGAAGATATCAAAAAATGGAAAGATCTCCCATGCTCATGGATAGGTAGAACCAACATAATAAAAATGACAATGTTACCAAAAACAATCTACAGATTCAATGTAACCCCCATCAAAATACCAACACAATCCTTTAGAGACCTCAAAAGAACAATACTCAGCTTCATATGGAAATACAGAAAACCTAGGATATTTATAGCAAACCTTTAAAATAAAGTAACTTCTGGAGGCATCACCATTCCTGACTTCAAGCTCTACTATAGAGTTTTAGTAATAAAAAAACAGCTTGGTTTTGGCATAAAAAGTTATATGTGGATCAAGGGGATCAAATTGAAGATTCTGACATTATTCCACACCCCAAGGAACACCTGGGGTGACAAAGAAACCAAAACTGTACAATGGAAAAAAGAAAGCCTCAACAAATGGTGCTGCCATAACTGGATGTCAACATGTAGAAGATTGCAAGTAGATCCATATCTATCACCATGCACAAAACTCAAATCCAAGTGGATCAAAGACCTCAACATAAATCCAGCTACACTGAACGTGATAGAGGAGAAAGTAGGAAGTAGCCTAGAATGCATTGGCACAGAAGACCACTCCCCAAATATAACACCAGTAGCACAGAAACTGAGAGCAACAATTAATAACTGGGACCTCCTGAAAATGAGAAGCTTCTGAAAGGCAAGGACATGGTAAATAAGACAAAACAACAGCCTACACAATGGGAAAAGTTCTTCACCAACCCCACATCTGACAGGTGGCTGATCTGCAAAATATATATATAAAAAAAACTCAAGAAACTAAACAGTAAAATACAAAACAATTCAATTTAAAATTGTGCTACAAATCTAACCAGGGAATTCTCAACAGAAAAATCCCAAATGACTGAAAGAGGTTTAAGGAATTGCTCAGTATCCTTAGTCATCAGGGAAATGTAAATCAAAATAACTCTGAGATACCATCTTACACCTGTCAGAATGGCTAAGATAAAAAACACTGGTAATAGCTTATGTTGGAGAGGATGCAGAAAAAGGGCAACACTCCTCCACTATTGGTGGGAGTGCAAACTTGTACAGCCACTTTGGAAATCAGTATGGCACTTTCTCAGAAAATTGGGAAGCAATATACCTCAAGAAACAGTGATATCACTCTTGGGCATTACCCAAGGGATGCTCAATCATACCATAATGACACTTACTAGACTATGTTCATAGCAGTATTATTCTTAACAGCCTGAAACTGGAAGTAACCTAGATGCCTCTCAAGCCAAGAGTGGATATAGAAAATGTGGTATATATACACAATGGAGTATTACTCAGCTGAAAAAGTAATGACATTATGAAATTTGCAGGCAAATTGAGAGAACTACAAAATATCATCCTGAGTGAGGTAACCCAGACTCAGAAAGACAAACATGTTATGTACTCACTCATAATTGGATACTAGATCTAAAGCAAAGGATAATCAGACTACAGCCCACAGCTCTAGAGAAGCTAGGATACAATGAGAATCCTAAGAGTGACATGCAGATTACCTTGAGAAGGGAAAACACAGGAGAACTCCATGAGTACATTGGGGATGATGGGAGTAATAGAAGGGAGAGGGTGGGAGATGAGAATAGCAATCAGATCTGTAAATACCCTAACTATCATCATAGGGCCTTCATCCTGTAACTAATGCAAGCAGATGCCAGGATCCACAACCAAGCACCAGGAGTCCAATCCAAGAGAGAGAAGAGTGATTTTATGAGCAAGGAGGATCAAGATCATGATGAGGAAAACTACAGAGACAACTGAAGCAAGCTCATAGGAACTCATGAACTTTAGACTGACAGCTGCGGAACCTGCATGGGACCAGAATAGACCCTCTGCATACAGGAGACAGTTGTGTAGCTTTGTCTGTTTGAGGGGCCCCTGACAGTGGCATTGGAATCTATCCCTGGTGCATGAGCTGGCTTTTTGGAGCCCATTACCTATGGTGGGATGCCTTACTTAGCCTTGATACAATGGGGAATGGCTTGGTCCTGCCTCAACTGACTCACCATGGGAGCTGTTATCCTTTTGGCAGAGGGGATGGTGGGTGGGTCAGTTTGGGGTGGGGGAGGCTGGGGACAACTGGGAAGAGGGATCAGAGGATGACCTGTGGTTGGTATATAAAATAAATAAAAAATATTTTTAAATTAAAAAGAAAACAAAACAACAACAGCAAAAAGATAAACAAAAGAGAACACTAGTGTACAATGAGTAAAAGTTATCATGGATTAATGTCAGTGATCATGGAATTAATTGAAAAAATCATAGATACTATTTATATATGCGTCAAACATGTTCTGAACTTTAAATATACACAAGAATGTGTTAATTATTTAAGTATGATAAGACACACATCATGTGATGTAATAAAGCACATCATTGCTATTTGCCCCTGAATTAATACAAGTTCCATGTAATCTATCATTTTAAAGGTGATTTTACGAGTGAGTAGAATGGTTCCATTGGCTTGTTTCTATTTTCTTCTGATGCTTCTCTGACACTTTATGGTCTAGACAGCCAATATTCGTTATGTACTCTTATCTTTACAATATAAATTCGTTTGCCATTTAAACTTTTCATTACATGGTACCTCAATCAAGAATTCCCTTCTCTACTGTAGAGTACAAAATACACAAGTACATGGTTGCTTTCTACATCTTAGTGCTGAAAAGTCTATGCCAATGATTCTCAACCTGTGGCAATCCAAGGGGGTCAAATGATACTTTCAAAGGGGCTTCATATTAGAAATACTACATATCAGATGTTTATATTACAATTCATAACAGTAGCAAAATTACAGTTATGAACTAGCAATGAAATAATTTTTACGGTTGGGGGTCTCCACAACATAAGAAACTGTATTAAAGGGTCACTGCATTAGGAAGTTTGAGAACCACTAGTCTATACCTAATATAAGGACTCCAAGTCAGATACAAAATATCTATAGAAAGAATGCTTGCCTCTCAGGAGAAATCCTTCTTATCTTGAAGGTCTTTCCAGACTCATTCAGAGTTTACTGCCCTGAGTGAAGCCTTTTATTTCACCACTTTTGAAGCCAGGTGAAAAACTGAACCCTGTACTTCATCCTTTGACCTTCAGAAAGATCATGTATTTTGGCAGGTATAAAATTAAGATCAATAAAGTCAGTTCAAAAGTGAATATAGAAAAAAAGAGAAAAAAATCTTTTTAAATACTACATACACACACACACACACACACACACACACAGAGAGAGAGAGAGAGAGAGAGAGAGAGAGAGAGAGAGACAGAGACAGAGACAGAGACAGAGACTTAAACACACATGCCCTGTTGAAGCATACACTGTCAATGTCTGGAATGTGTTCTGTAATAAACCATGATCTCTCTAAGAGAATCTGAGTTCTTTAAAAGTAACTAACACAATTTTATTAACAAATAAAATGTTGACACACAGATTCTAATGGAGCTCTACATTGTAATAGATTATGATACATTTTTTTAAATAAATCAGTAACTCTAGAATTTGAACAGTAAAGAAAACTGCATATATGTTTGGATTTGAACATAAAGCCAACAGCGTTTACAGATTTTGGAATATGTTTTCTCTTGTGAAGGAAATTAGCTAAGAGTTGCAAATGAGTTATTCAAAAGGAAACAAATGAAAATTAATGATTAATTTAGCTAGTAAAAGGAAAAATAACAAAGTGCAATATTAAACTGCTACAAAACTACTTGAAGTTGAAAGCAGAAAATAAGGCATAACACAATAAATTTTGATATTTTCTGTTTTGTGGGGAAAAAATCCATAACGTAGGGATTTTCAAGGCATAGCAGTGTGGCACAAGAACAGCTCGATTTCCATTCCTGTGCATCACACGTTTGCAAACAGATTTTCTATTCCATTTTCAGGTTAGAAATCTAAATTCCCTATAGGCGGGATGCCTGGCTTGGCCTTGATGCAGTGGGGAGTGGTAAGTCCTGCCTCAACTGAATGGACCAGGCTTTGTTGACTCCCCATGGGAGGCCTTACCCTTTTAGAGGAGTGAATGGTGGGGGTGAGTAGGAGGCAAGGGGAGCCAGAGGAGGTATGGAAGGGGGAACTGTAGTTGGTATGTAAAATGAAAAAAAAAAAGTACATTAAAAAAAAAGAAATGTCAACATACGAAATTCTCTCTTCCATCTTCTATCTTATCTCTCCTCTCTCTCTCTCTCTCTCTCTCTCTCTCTCTCTCTCTCTCTCTCTCTCTCTCTCTCCCTCTCCCAACTACATTCATTATAAACAGGTCCCAATTTATTGCCATCAGCTTCTGTTTATAGAGATGTTGATGACAGCTTATCCTCTGTCCTGAGGGTTTTCTAAAGTGATTTATATCATGTTCGCATCCTGAGTGTGAGACTCACGCCTGTCTTGCTCTTTCACTTTTAATTTTCCATGACTGTTCAGGAAACCATTTCAGTGAAGAGGCTGTGCTTTTCTGTTAGTGGATCTGAAAGAAACAAGCAGATGCCATAACAGGCTGCTCAGTCTTCCCTCAGAGATCAGTCCTTAATTTCAGTTTCCTGAGACTTGAGCAAGCAGTTTCTAGGAGGGCCATGAACAAAACACATAGTCCTTACAGTAGCTCCCTTTTGGCACATGCTCTGACAGCCGAAGGTTCAGCCAATTGCTTACTGTCTGGGACCTTTCACCAACTTCGTGCTACATGCATTAATCAAGGACAGAGCCTGGGCCAATGAATCAGCCCCAACAGTCAGTAAGCCTAGGCCAGCCAACCTCCATGGCAGATCAAGGACAAAGCCTGGGACTTGTCCAGGCCTTTCCAAAAATAGATAACTACAACCCCCAACTAACCCTAGCCAATTAAAAGTTACTAACATGATTGCCACTCACATAAGACAATTATTAGTCTGTTCCCATGTAATCTGTAGACCCCCAAGCCCCCCTTGCTTTAAAAACCCTGCTGCATTGCTACTCAGGGTCTCTCCTCTCTGCTGCTGCATTAGGCAGACAGAGAGTCCTGAGTATTGTACTGGTTTCTCAAAACCCCAGAGATCACCAAGGAGACAGTTTCTTATACAAGCACATAAGGGTCCTTTTATTGTCAGGTTCAAACCTGGGCCACTGCCAGGCAGATGGAGAGAAATGCAGCTGTGGCCAGGCAGAACCCAGAGGTAGAGAGTTTTTATAGAGAAAACCCATAAGCTGGGAATTACATGCTTTGGCAATTTAGAATTGGGTAGAAGGGGTATGGGGCAAGGTAATTTTTTGAGACTATTGGTCTAGACTTTCGACGTGAAACCACATTTGAAAATACTGGGTTGGACTTTCTGGGAGGAAACCACAATTTGTGGGCAGGATAATCTGGGCAGCTCAGCAGGATTATCTAGATATCTTCAAGGCATAAACCTCAAACAGAATGTCTGCAGGAACATATTGCCCTGTATCTGTCCGAGTTGTCATGGCACATTCCTGAGGTCCTTCCTGGAACTGAGTACAGCAGGTGGTCTAAGATGGTGAACCTATCCTAAGATGGAGTCTTTATTGTCTTCACACTGAGTTAACTCCTAGTAAAAAGACTGCTTTTGCATCGGATTTGGTCTCTTGGTGGTCTTTGGGGGACTCTGAATACAACAGATCATCCATTAAGTCCTATGATTTGTCAGCTCTATGTTTGCCTCCAAACTGGTGGAATTGATGAGGAAGTGAGAAACAAGCCAGTTCTTCATAGAGCCTTGTTTATAAGAGATAGAAGATTGCCTAGGAGACATTTTTTTTTTTTTATTTTCCATGCAGAACTACCTTCACTTTAAAGGAAGTGAATATCTTAATAATACTAAGTGTTTTGAATCCAGATCTGTTTGATTCAATAAAGTCCCCAGTTATGCTATTAATCAAACAATTTCTTATTTATTCTCATAGTCTACAATTTTCATTCATGACATTTGCAGAAAATTTTTTTTCTTTCATTTTTCTTTATTAAGAAATTCTCTACTAAATCCACATACTATCCACAGATTCCCCCCTCCTCCCTCCTTCTACCTTCAGCCCTCTTTCCCAAGCCACCCCGCATCCCCACATCCCCAAATCGAGGTCTCCCATGGGGAGTCAGCAGAGCCCAGTACACTGAGTCTAGGCAGGTCCAAGCTCCTTCTCACTGCACCAAGGCTGTGCACAGGTACCAGGTTCCAGAAGCCTGCCCATAGACCAGGGACAGATCCCGATCCCCCTGCCTGGGTGCCCCCCAAATAGTTCGAGCCAAACAACCATCTTCCGTAGCCAGAGGGCCAAGTCCAGTCCCATGGGGGCTCTGCAGAAAAATTTCTTAGTAATTAAAACATTATACTCAACCATTGTTTTACAACGAAGGTATTTTATTTAGTTATTTAGTATTTATTCTTTGACAGTTTTTATCCCTGTATATGATGTCATTTAGTTCCTGGGTCACCTGTCCCCTAGGGTATTAAATTGGAATTAAGTAACAGGATAGTAATATAAAATACACATTTTAATACTGGGCTATTTTCTCTATCTTGGGTTTTTTGTTTGTATATTTTGTTTGATAACAATGACTATTATAGCTTTGGGATCAGTAAAAACAAAATGGAATAGACTTGATATTGATCATTGATACAAAATTTTATGCTCACTATGTGAAGAATTTGATCAATCTAACATAAATTAGCCCAATGCAACATGGCAATAGATTAAACAGCAACGTTATTAAATAATTACAGAAATGACCACGCTAGTGAACACAAATCTAACTGTAACTTTCAAATCAAGCATTAAAGTATTAAGCAGTTGTCATCCTAAGCCAAACATTTCTTACTAAAATCATCATCTGATAAATAAGAAACACCCTGATCAATTTCATTAATTGTAGAATCTGTGAGAAGAATTGGACTTTTGATTCATGTTTTCTTGTCCTAAAATTTCATATTACATAAGCGTAATGTTACATTTTAGTATAGTAATTAACAGATTTATTTTGAAGAAATGCTTAAAAGTTTAGGGTTAAACCTAGGAATTACTATATTATATGTATTCAAACTTTAAATCTCATTTTTGTTACTATAACAGATTTAGAGTTCATCATTTATCAGACTTAAGTCAGCAAAATTAACTATTTTCTATTTCTATTCACATCTCTGATTTAAGCAGACATAGATTTTTGATCCATTATTTTAACTTTTATTTACTTATTTCCTTTTATTTCAAAGTTTCTATAAAATTTTGAAAACTGTAAAAAATAGAAGAAAATGGAAACATCTAAAATCCCACATCCATCCCACATCTAAAGACATACATTAAGTTTTATGTACTATGCATATAAATGTATTCTGAAAGCAAAGCTATCAGTAATTGAGTGTAATACATTGGAATTTTGTTATGGGATATAGAGGTGGCTCAGCAGCTAAGAGAACTTGTTATCCTTATTTTTTTTAACTTTATTGATTCTTTGTAGATTTCACATCATGCATTCCCATCTCACTTATCTCCCTGTCTCCTCGCATCTGTTCTCTGCCCTTGCAACCCCCACCCCATCATTTAAAAGAAAAAGCAAAAACCAAATAAAACAAAGAAACCAAACAAACATAAAAACAAAACCAAAATGAAACAAGAAGAAGCCTGTTGTGGAAGCTGTAGTGTGGCCTGTTGCGACACACAGTTTACCCTTTGGTCAGTTCATGTTTACTTGCAAGTGTTCGCTGCCATGAGTCCTTGTTCTGGCTCAAAGCTTCTGGCTTCAGCCACACCACGGAAAAAGGCTCTCTCTGGGTCTCCTTGTGGATCTACTGTTGTTGCCCTGTGTCATGGAGATCCTGCTGTTTGGAATCTGTAGGCTCCTCCCCCCTTTTTCCAGATTCCAAATGTAGTTCCAAGAACACACATAACAGTTCATTAATTTCTGAAATTCCAGTTCCAGGGGCTTTGATGCCTTGTTCTGGCCTCTGAGAGCACCAGGCACCCACATCATGCACATACATCCATGCAGGCAAACACATGTAAAGCATAAATAAATAATCAAAAAGAATTTTGTCATACACACACACACACATACACACACACATATAATTTTAATAACTACCCTCCTTCAAGTATATGATGTCTACATCATCTTAAGAGTATCATGATAATTGTAACCATTTTATTAAATACATAGACATAATATTATTGATGAATATTATGCAGTATTATAATTTTTTGAAAACAGCACTTTATGAGGAATTGGTGAACTTGAGACTGTGTAGGGCACATTCTGGCCTTGATGACCTGACCCTCCCACAGCTTTCTGAGGCCTAGGGCTACAGGTTGTGCCACCACTCACAGCTTTGGAATTGAAATTTTATAAAACATACGGTTGGTATACTAGGTAAAATTGAGCTTTTTGTAAATTTGGGCTCAGCCAGTAGAATACTTCTAAGAAGCCATTTCTGTCCACCACAGCATCTTCCATTGCTTTCAGACAGCATTTTTATGTCAGTAAAATTAATTAGATAGCAGAAATATCATAAATTTCACTGTCAAACAGACCTGTGGTAGTCTGAATGTAATTGATGCCCCAGACCTGTTGTATTTTGAAATTAATTGGCACCCATAAGATCATAGGGAGTGGCACTATCAGAAAGCATAGCTTTGTTGGAGGAAGTGAATCACTGTGGGGGTGGGCTTTGGATGTTTCCTATTCTCAAAGTACCACCCAGTGTCTCAATTCATTTCCTGTTGTGTGCAAGATGTAAAATTCTCAGCTACCTTTCCATCACGTATGCCTGCACACTGCCATGTCCCACTACAATAATGATGGACTGAACCTCTGAACTGTAAGCCACCCAATTAAATGTTTACCTATATAAGAGTTACCGTGATTATGTGTCTCTTCACAGCAATAAAAACCCTAACTAAAACAAGACCTTATATTTATATCTTTCACAGCATATGATCTTTGAAAAATTACAGATATAATTGTCACTGTAAAACAAAAATATGAATATATGCCATTATAATGTAATTAGAGGATTAAATAAAATGATAAAACAAAGGATATTATGTATTGCAGTTATTCAAAAAGTGGCAGTTTTTTTCTGTTCTTATTTCTTTGGTTACAGATGGACAAAATGTTGGAAAAGCAAACAATGGGACTGCCTTCATGAGCATTTACACTCAGCATGAATTTCCTACAGACAAAAATTACATTTAAAACTAAAGACTCTGGGACTTTAGTATAAAGAATGTAGCTATGAACATGTAAAGTTGGTTGCAAGTTTGAACTAGTAAGCTTGATTAGCTGTGATGTACAATAGTAGTGAATTATTGAGCTGTGTATAGAATCATGCATAGAATTTCCTTGCTTTTTTTGAGACAACTTGATGCAGGAGTTACAAAATAAATACTGCTGCAACTGTTCTCTTGCATCTGACTACAGAAAGAATTATTTTGGGAACTTAAGGTGTCTCTTATTTGGTGCAATGAGATCCTATTTTCTATACATTGTCAGGGGTTAAACTGCATAGAAGCCACAAATAATGCATTCTCTCATCTAATTTAAATCTATCAAATGAATTATTTATAACATATATAATATCATTATCATTATTTGCAAAAGCTATAATAGATCACATAGCTAAGAAGACTCACCGTGGGCATATAATTATGCTCAGACTTAGAAATTCTCACAGATCACTGGTAGACTTGGGCCAACATTATGGTTTTCTCATAAGGACAAATAGTTTACTAGGGGTGAGAAAGAACATCCGAATATTTCTATCTGAGCGCTGGTAGATGTACAAGAATACAAGTCTAAAAGCAGCTGAAAATGCTCAATCTCTACTCTCAATTTTACTAAGTAAGTCATTTTTTTTTTTTTTTTGAGTTAGAAAAGGAACTTATTTTCTGCTTTCAGGTTTTTTCTCATGTGGCTTCTCCATCTAAAAGCTGAGAAAATGCTCATCCCTATAAAAATATGCCTCGAGGTAACATTATATGAACTGAGTAGATTGTATTTATAGATCTAGAAGTGTGTGTGTGTGTGTGTGTGTGTGTGTGCGCGCGCGCGCACACACACACACACATGCTTGCACTCTCTCACACACACAATAGCAACAATTATATTAATCTCAAAAACTAAAAACAACAACAATAGAATATTCACTGTGCCAAATGTCTGAGACTTTGAATTTCTCTGCATTTTAAGAACCACATAAGCCGGGCAGTGGTGGTGCACACCTTTAATCCCAGCAGGCAGGAGGCAGAGTCAAGCAGATCTCTGTGAGTTCGAGGCCAGCCTGGTCTACAGAGTGAGATCCAGGACAGGAACCAAAACTACATAGAGACACCCTGTCTTAAAAAAAAAAAAAAAAAAAAAAAAAAAAAAAAAAAAAAAAAAAAAAAAAAAACCATAACTTGCTGCCAGTTTAAGAACCACATAACCCTCATTTTTAAAGGGCTCAAAGAGTTAAACCAGGAAAATACAAGTCATCTTTGTATTTAAGATCAACTATTATTAATTCATTTCCAAAATACCTGTTAACTTCACATAATCATAGCATTAGCACCAGAAGACAAAGCTCATGAGAGCATCTTGGAATTCTGTACACACATCTCCATTCCTTGACCTATAAGACGAAGAAAGATGAGAGTTCTTCTCACTGATGTCCCTGGATAGCTCATCATTCTGGACTAGTTCTACCTTTTTTCCCCCTTCATTTTCTTTCATTTGATTTCAAGGATTTGCAGAAGATGCCAGATAAATGTCATGTCCTTAGCCTGAGTATATGGTGTAAAGCAGAGTTTTAACTTGTCTTACTGTATCTTGGTAGGTGTGGTTCTTAAATAGCACAGGGGACCCTCCCTGAAAGGAGGAGGCAGAGTACTACTTTAGTTACTGGGTGTTTGCTTTAATTTTTTTTTTCTATGTGTATTTTTTTTCCACAGTTCATTCTTAGTTTTAGGCACTTATTAAATGTCAAACCTAATACAAGTATTTTGTGTATGTTTCTATGCTTATTTGAGGCTCAAAATCACCTGTCATTTAGGTTATCTTATATAAATACATAATCTGCAGTAAAAATGGGACAAGCACTGTGTGTAAGGATTGTGGATTGACAGCAAGCATGCAAGATTTAAGTGTCTGAGTCTTACTATTATATCATATTGTGATCCTAGGCCAATCGTGGCAGTTGAGGTATTCCAGTGCAAGGAAATCCAAAGTATGGAAGGAAAGCCTGCAAAGAGAGTTGTTTTTTCCCTTAAGACTTTCCACACTTAGGTAGGAAAGGAAGTAATGGTTCTTAATGAAATAGTTTAAAGGAAATTTTCTCAGCCTCTGACATGTCAGCATTTTAATATTAATGAACCAATTTTGTATTATGGTTTTAGATACTTATGAGAGAAAAGTAATTCACTGTCACAAATATTTTCAATGGGTTACTAATAATTAGAATTATTCTAATGAGCTTGTAAATACAGAGGTAAATATCTTTAATTTCAAAAGTGAAGTTGTGGTTAATTGAAATATCTCCATCACTAATTCTAACATTATAAATTCATTTTCCACCCTTAATGATAGTGTATTATTTTTCTTTATTTTTACTGAATTATTTCCATACCCAGTCTCTTCTCTTTCTGGAAAAAAAAGTCTGAAATTGTCTCATTTACATGTTAGAGTAAGTTTCAATGTATAGAAATTTCCTCTTACTGGGAAGTAAATATATTATGGTATAAAATGTCCTTGAGTGGGTTTTTTGTTCTGTAGGCATGATAGGGTGCCTAGCTGTTCAGACTTTACACCAGGGAATAATAGAAATTAATATGCCTATTTTCAAACCTCACTGTTATAAACATTAAATATGCATGTCAATGATTATTTTACAGCAAAACAATCTGCTTCTTATATATTCTTATTTGTTGTTATGGGTTTTTTTCTATTTAATAGGCTCTAGAATCTCACATCAGTATGGGCATTTCTTTGAAGGATTTTTCTAGATTAGGTTAATTGAGGTGGAATGACCTACCCTAATTGTCCAACCGAATGAACAAAAATGTGGACTAATGTGGGCTGAGCATCAGCATTCAATTCTCTTTGAGTCTGCAGGTTAATGTGTGAGCATCTGCCTCAAGTTTCTGCAGCCATGACTTCCCTGCCTTGATGGGGTGTTTCCTTGAAGCATGAGCCATTGTGAATCCAACCTCTCTTGTTTGTTTCTGGCCAGGTATTTTCTCACAAAATAAATAAATAAATAAATAAATAAATAAATAAACAAAAAATACTGATGCTTCCTTTACAAAGTTTTGAAAAATTAAGTGTTCAAAGCTGAGCAATCATCTGTGAAGCACAAATACTGCACTTTCCTAAGAAGGAATATCAAGGAGCCACAACAATGCATCAGGATGAAAGGCTAGGCTCTGTTCACCTTTGGGTGTTAGCCCGCATTAGACTGTATGGAACCCAATGAGGAAATAGTCATCTCTAAATCATCTACCGCCATTCAAAAACTCCAAGTCATTCCTGATATTGTTGAATGTTTTTGGTTGTTGTTGTTTTTTTTTTTTAGAAAAGAGCAAACTTTTTGAATGGAATGTGTCCCTTTCCTGGTATGACATTATTAAGAAAAGACTTACAGTGATTCAATAATAAATAACAGTAAAATACATAACATATCAAATTTCTGATTCATAAAAGTGTCAAAATGATTACAGTTTTAAACAAAGTTATAACTCTTAGTCACCAGAATCATATGATAAAATTGGGAAAACTTTAATTGTAAATTTCATTTTGTTTATGTGTTTGTTTATTGTGCGTATGTATGTATGTACGGTATATGTACAGGAATGTGTGATTGTATGTGTGCTTGCCAGCGAACATGCAAAGACACCAGTGGAGGCTATCGGTGATCTTTGTCACTCTCACCTTGTCCCAACGAGACAGGGATTCTCAATGAAAATGGAGGTGGAGGAACAGCCAGCAAGCCGAGAGAGCTTTCTGTATTCACTCCCTGCAGTCCTGGGATAACTTAGTTACATGGGTGCTAGAGATTCAAGCTCAGATCCAGGTACCTGCACAGCAAGCACTCTTTACCCCCGGAGCCAGTCCCTCAGTCTCCTAAGCTCAAAACAACAGTATATAAGAAAACACTTTTGTTCAACTAAGGCAAAAAAAAAAATTAGTTTTGAGAATTCAAGTGCCATACTTGAGGGTTTAGGAGATTGAGAAGAGGGCTCACTGAGTAAGGACACCAGAGGTCTAAAACATATATCAGCTCAAAGAGACTGTGAAGCTATTTGCAGTTAATGCCTGCTGCCTAAGGAGAAATTAGCTTTCTCCAATGGAGTATCAAGGTGTACATTAACCGCACTCAAGGGCAAGCCCCAATGCTGAGGAGTAGAGATAGTGAGCACAAAACAGACTCCATGGTGTGTGTGTGTGTGTGTGTGTGTGTGTGTGTGTGTGTTGTGTGTGTGTACGTGTGTGCGCGCGTGCGCGCGCACACGTTTAGGTTTGTTTTGTTATTTTTTATTCATTTTTATTTCATTTTCGTGTTTTCTTTTTCTTTCTTTTTTTGAGATAGAGAGAGAAAGAACATGAAGTTGGGAGGGCAGAGAAGTGGGGAGGGGCTGAGAAAAGTTATGAGAGGAGAAAAAATATAATAAAAGTATTTTGTATGAGAAAATTTAAAAGAAAATATTCAGCCTAAACTAAGCTTGCCTTTAACCTCTATTAACTCATTTCTGATGAAAGTTCAGCATGGGTCTTGTTAGCAGGTAAACGGTTCAGTGTGGCAGCAAGAAAACTGCTTTGGGGATATTTTAAAATGTTATACAAGTCTTAGATTGTCTCCTTATTTCTATCTTAACAGAAAAACAAAAGCCTTAATATTTTTACATATGAAAAAATGACCTCATAACTATGAAGTAGTTTCTTAATGGGACTGTTTCAAACTATGCCTCAGAATTAAATGAAATCTGTTTTATAAATACACATACACAAAGTAAATCAGTTAAAATGGACTTCAAAGACTACTATCCAAATTGGGATAAATCTTATGGCAAGATTTCTAGAGAAAATTATAGGTGGAGATTAAGGATAGTTTTTGTTTGTTTTGTTTTGCTTTGATTTACATTAACCTGAAAAGTTAGAAAACTCTCAAGGCAAACTCAACTAACTAACAATAGTGAGCTATTCTTGATAAGATTAGAATCAGGAATCAGTATACAGTCCTGTTCTTTTTAATCTTCCTCTCAAACATGCTGTAAGCCTCCATAGCATCCTTATATTGAAATCAAACAGAATCCGGCTTCTCATTGTCATCTCTGGTCAGTATTTTATACTTCAGTCCCCTTCTGGCACTTGTCATTTCAGACTTACTGCCTCTTCTACTTACCTTCTGTTACTCAGGTATCTACTAAAGTACAAAGCTCATCTTGCCAGTGGTCAGGAAGTCTTCTCAAGGACTGCTTGTTAGCCTTCTTTGCTTATCATTTTAATCAACTTTATTAGTCAATAATTATGGACTTATTCCCTTGATGAACAATATGATTTTCTGAAAAAGTGCATAGCCAACATTGTATTTTATACTTTACAAAATACATTGTTATATACTGGGTGGCAAACATGAGCATCATCTTCATTACAAAGCTAAGTTCTACAGAAGACTACTAGTCTAGCTTCCATTTGAGAAGAAAAGCTCCTGAAAGCTCATGGGAATCAAACTATGCTGATTCTAGGACCCTGGACCAGGCCTACTAGATAGGAGTCACTAGCAGATTTTTTTGTTACTTCTAATTTAAATGCTTATAGTTGACCCTACACAAAGAAAGTTGGTTTTCTTTTTAGTTCCATTTATATCATTTCTAAATATATGTAAAGTATGTGTCAAATTTTAAAGTGGATTTAAAGCTGCCATACAGGAAGATGCAGACATGTCTCAGGGTAAAGGGCACTTGCACCTATTCCAGAAGACCTGAGTTCAGTTCCCAGTACCCATCCATGTCAGCCAGTTCACAACCTCCTGTCATTCCAGGTTCAGAGAGGCCAATGCCTTCTGGCTTCAGCTGGCACCCACACACTTATGACATATACATATACAAATACACACAACACATAAATAAGAGCATCTTTAAAAAATGCTTTTAATAACTACTGTAGCATTAAAACTGAGAGGAAAAGTGCAGTACCATAAGTGTGTTTTATAGTGTATTTTAAGTGGAAATCTCGGTCACAGGCTTGGGCTAAAGAAGCAAGCAGTCTTTAAGACAGTTGTGCAGAAAGCCTCAAGCTTCAAAATTTATGAACACAGATAAGAGGGTCCTGTGAAATAGATTTTGATAATATCACCAAAATTTCATGGAAAAAGCCAAGGATAAAATGTTTGAGCAACATCCTCAAAGCCTAATACTTAGAAAAGTCTATGATAGTAAAGATAAACCCACAGGCAGAGATCTGGCTTCCTGGGGCTTAAGAACCTATCATGTCTCAGTTTGTGAAATGCCAGAGGTATAGTCAGGGAATTATACCATACATCCTTTATTTAGGTCTTTATTAAAAGTGATTTCCCATCTTCCTGTATGTTTAATTATGCTAACTACACAACCTTTTATGTCTTCAATTTCTGAGATTATATGTAGAATTGCCATTGTTAACTTATCAGAGTGGATAAATAAATTACATCAATTTATAATTATGATTAAAATGTTTGGCTATTCTCTTCTTAGGTTTAATCGTATTTTCTTTCCTACATTCTAGATGCACTCAAGCAACCTAAAGCAAGAGACAGTTATTTTTATAACAAACAAACAAAACAAAGAAATTGAAAACAAATTCATAGACCTTTGCAAATTAGAAACTTGTCAGAAAGGCTAAGATCTACATGAACAACCTGGGCATGAGTGGGAGCAATGAAGGGCGAGGGTCGAGGGAAAGAGAGCGGGAGATCCCAGCTGGATCAAGAACAGAGAGGGAGAACAAGGAATAGGAGACCATGGTAAATGAAGACCACATGAGAAAAGAAAGAAGCAAAGTGCTAGAGAGGCCCACAGAAATCCACAAAGATACCTCCAAAAAAGACTGCTGGCAATGGTCAAGAGACAGCTGGGACTGACCTACTCTGGTGATGGGATGGCCAAACACCCTAATAGTTGTGCCAGAAACCCCATCCAAGGACTGAGGAATTGGGATGCAGACATCCACAGCTAGGCCCCGGGTGGAGCTATGGGAGTCTAATTAGTGTGAAAGAAGAGGGTTTATATGAGCGAGAATTGTTGAAACCAAGGTTGGATAAAGCACAGAGACAAATAGCCAAATGAATGGAAACACATGAACTATGAACCAAAGGCTGAGGGGCCCCCAACTGGATCAGGTCCTCTGAATAGGTGAGACAGTTGATTGGCTTGATCTTCTTGGGAGGCATCTAGGCAGGCCTACCCGGTCCTGTGCTCAATGCATGAGTTAGCTGTTTGAAACCTGGGACTTATGCAGGACGCTTTGCTCATTCTGGGAGGAGGGGACTGGACCTGCCTGGACAGAGTCTATCAGGTCAATCTCAGTCCTCAGGGGAGGCTTTGCCCTGGAGGAGGTGGGAATGGGGGTGGGCTGGGTGGAAGGGGAGAGGGGCATGAAGGGGGAGAACAAGGGAATCTGTGGCTGTTATATAGAACTGAATGGTATTGTAAAATAAAATAAAAGGTAAAAAAATAAAATTTTTCAAAAGGCAAAAAAGAAACTTGTCAGAAAGAAGATATATTAAACAATAACTTTTTATTTTTTTATTATTAAGAAATTTTTTATTCATTTTACATACCAATCACAGATCCCCTTCTTCCCTCCTCCCGCTCCTCCAGCCTCCCCTGCAGCCCTTTCCCCATTCTCACCTACAAGAAAGTAAGGCCTCCCATAGGGAGTCTGCAGAATCCTACAGAGACAACCACACCAAACTAGTGGGCACTCATGAACTTTATAGACCAACACCTGTGGAGCGTCCACGGGACTTGAGGAGAGTCCACGGGACTTGATTTGCTTAAGAAGCCCCCTGGCAGTGGGATCAGGATCCATCCCTGGTGCATGAGCTGGCTTTTTGGAGCCTCTACCTGTGGTGGGACACCTCGTACCAGGCGATAACGTTTGCTTAAATTCTCTGGTATTTATGTTTAACAACAATGGTACAAAATGATGATTTACCTTCAGAAATAGAAATACTGTTTTTTAGATGTTCTTAACCCCAAATACAATAAATAACAATATTGATGTAATGGCAGCCGTAATATATGTATAAGTATTTTTATAAATGTATCCAGTTTAACTTGGACCATTTGTTTTCTTAACTTTTTTTTTTTACATATTCTATGTTTATTTTGGGTATTACTTCTTCATCTAATGCAAAGCTAGTAAAGATAGAAATAAAAATGGCTAATATATATTTCTAAATGATCAGCCCCAAAACATACATGGAAATAATATTATACAGACTAAGAAGATTATAGATATATATTTAGGAATATATATAAAACATTATATATTATATATCATAATTAATGTATTTACATATGCACTTAGGAATATATATATACATACACATGTGTTATATATATATATATATATAACACAGTTAATAGATAGATAAATGATAGATAGATAGATAGATAGATAGATAGATAGATTTAAATGAAAAATCAAAATGCCATAGATTTGAAGGGTTTTCAAAGAGGAAGGGAAGGGGAAATTATATAATTACAATTTAATTTCAAAAAATAAAAGAAATAACTTTTTTAAAGCATGCAACATCCTTAGCAATTAAAGAAATGAAAATTAAAACTGTTTTGAGATTACATCTTATCTCCATCATAATGCTTAATAAAACAACTGACAATAAATGCTGGTGAATGTGTGAAGAAAGGGGAATCCTCATTCTTTGCGCATCTGATCACAATCTGGTGGAGACACTATGAAAATCAGTGCAGAGTATTCTCAAAAAGCTAAGGTACATCTTTTATATGATCCAGCCATGTCACTCTTAACATGTGCCAAATGGACTCAATGTCCTACCCAAAAAATACTTGCTCAGCCATGTTCACTGTCGCTCTACTCACAGTAGCTAGGAAATAGAAACATCCAAAATGTCCTTCCGCTGATGAATGGATAAAAAAAAGTGATACATATGAAAATAGAATTCTAGTCATCTGTAAGTGAAAAATGAAATCTTGATATGGGCAGAACTAGAAAAGATTAGAATGAATGAGGTAACCCAGACCCAGAGGGACAAAAACTATGTTCTCTCTTAATTGTAGATCTTAGCTATGAGTCTTTACATGTGATTATATAACATGGTTAAACCGCAGTAACAAGGAAAGTAAACAGGGTCTATTGTGGATGAGGGAAGGAAGTCTAGAGAGGGGACATAGGAAATAGAAAGAGAATAATGAGAAAAAATGGGGATGCAACTGGTGAATTGGAAGAGAAGCAAGGAAGAGGAAGAAGGAAGGGTGGAAAGAGGGATAAACATTAAAATCTTTGAAAAATTTTTAGGGGTACATATTAATTTAGTTTATTAAAATGCATAGATGATACATAATTTTACATATATACATTTCTATGTTATATACACACATTATGCACACACATATGAATCTATATATATAAAATTTGAATGAAGTTATACCACTGGAGATGATAATGCTTTCCCCAACAGTCATGAAACATCTAACAAAACTCCTGTGCCAAGCATGGGGAACCTCCCTTTGATGACCTGAATTCTGTAGCCAAGGAAAAGGAGAGAATGGAATCCCACAAGTTATCCTCTGACCTCTACACATCCACTGTGTTGGTAATGCCCACTGCTCCACACAAAAATAAATAAATTAAAAATTAAAAATAATAAGCACCACTTGTAATGGAAAAAAACTGCTGTTCACTTAAGAACACAATATTAATATCACCCATGAAATATTATTGAATGAAAATATTTTTAACTTAAAGAGTCAAACTATACAAATTCTAACTAATAACCATTCTATAAAGCTGTTTATCCATGACTATGCCTAAAATACATTTTAACCTGCTGAATGGCAAAATAAATCTGAGTAAACATCACAACACAACTCATGACATTAGAGTCTTCCATTTTAATATGTACATTATTAGACCTGCAGGAGGGGTATATCATATATTATACATTACTCATCATACATTAAATTCTACATTAGATTATGGTTGTGGTTTGATATTTATTTGAGCCTCATACAAACACACTAGCATGCTACTGATACAGAAGTGGGGACTGAGGCGATACAATGAAATAACTGAAATTCCTAAGGGAATGAAATATGAATTTATATTTAAAAATGACTTCATGTTATGTAAAGAAAAGATAGAGAGACTGTGTGAAGGCGAGGTGTACTGGTATTTATTAAACTTTTCCCTTAAATGGAGAAAATGGCTTTGATATGAAAATAATGTTCACATTTGACATTTTTTTTTGTATTTGATGTAGGAATCAGTGACTGCTTATACCACTAATGGAAAAAAACAGCTGTTTAAACAGTGTTTCCATGTTGTTAATGAATTACACAGTATGTACACTCCTTTAATCACTAAATTTCTATGAACACGAACTGTCAGTTATTACTTGATTAATACTTGGGAGAAAGGAGCAAGGAAAGGCAACATAAATGTTGCTCACTATGATTGTAGACACACCCTGAAATTAACTGATCATCTTAGGCCGCAGGAGAAGTCTTTGGCACAGAAACAGGACACTGAAGCTCTCCTGCCAGTAGCGATTATTTTCAAATTGTATTTGATTTATTCTCCTTTATAAATACTCTAATTTAAAATTACTTGAACTATGAGTGAGAATATTCAAGAGATATTTTCAGTTTAAAATTACTCACAAAGAAATATACAGAAACTTTGGTATTTTATGATTTAGAAGAAAGAATATGAATGGCAATTTAATATTGCCGTATGAAGTTTCTGATAATCAACATGAAATTACAGGTTCATAAAAACATCACCCCACTCAACAGACCTTCATGACACTATATAACAGATTGATTTTAAATGTAGTGTTGTGATTAGTCTCAGCAAACAGAGATTACTATGTATAATTAGTTTTAGTGACTCAGAAAAAATATTATCTATAGTGATTGATGATACTCCAGCTATGAATGTGAGAGTCAATAATTAAATTAAATTACTTTCAATGCATGAGAAGAGTTTATGCCATTTTAGTAGCTTAAATTGTCCTTATCTCAAAAATGTCAGCAGTGTTTTGGTTCTGAAATTTTCTTTAAGTCCCCTTTCCTCTAACAGATTTATATCCAAATTTCATTATACAATAATTAGTGAAAATTTTCAAATATAGTATATTTGCTGCATTGCATAAACATTTGTGATAGGCTATCTTCAAACAATTCTTCCTTGGGAATATTTTAGAAAACACGTCCTATTATAAACAGTGACTTTACCTTTGTCCTTTGAGACTGGGGTTTTTTTTTTGAAAAAAAAAAATATTTATTGATTTGTCTGTTTGCTTATTTGATTTGTTTTTAGCTGTAGCTCTGTATATGTGTGCACATGTATGTACAGTACCCACAGAGACAAAAGAGGTTGTCAGTTCCCCAAAAGATATATTTACTGGGACAGAACTTTTGTTTTTTTTTTTTGTTGTTGTTGTTTTTTTCATATTTTTTGGAAGCCCCTTGGGCTGTTAACTCTGGGAACTGGTTTTTGTTTGTTTGTCTGGGTTTTTGTTTTAGTTAATGTAGCCTGCACTTTCCTAGGAACTTTGTTGTTGTTGTTGTTTCTTCACTAATGGTCATTCAGATACCACGGGGCAGAATCCTTTACTTCAGCTGTTCAACGACGACAGCCTCTCTTCACAACACAATTGCACTCTGACTTGTACAAGGATAGATATTTTAAAACTCTAATTTCCTTAAAATTCAGTAGTATTTATTCGGGGGGGGGCTCTGTTTTTCATTTATCCACTTCTGACTGTAGCCTACTTGAGGGCAGTAAGGCTGGCTTTTTGAGTTCAGGTATTTGAGCTCTTACCTTACTGTTTCATAACAAATTATCGATGGTTATAAGAAATCCCATGGTTAATGTACATTCTTTTGGGTCACTCTTTTCCTCAAATATCCTTTTAGTATAATTATCTAAACTTTTCTCTAAGCTATTCATTTTTTCGAAGAGCAATTTACTCACTTCCCATAATGGGCAATGCAATTGACTCCAACATTTCAAAAACTGGATGAAGGAAAGGTATTTGGATCCCTGAACTAACATAGCAATTTTATCAAATTGACTGGAAATTTGTCTCTATTCTGCTTCTTCCTTTCAGTGCATGCTATTGGCTCACCCTTAATGTTTCCTCCACAGGCAGATACAATGAAGATTTCTCTGCTCAATTAGTTCAGTTTCATCATGGGATTCTTTTTCCTATTATGAAAATACATTGAAACGAAAATCTACTCTTATTTCTTTCCTATGTAACCCCCCACATACCTTGTGATATATTGACTGCATTTATTCATTTACAAAATTGTTCTGGCAGAAGAATAAGCATCATAAAAATACAGTATGTATGTCTAACTAGAAGTCCTACAGAAGAGATCTTATTTATGATAATGTTCTCAGTGATTCAACTTAATATATAATTAATTAGTTTTATGTTACGTTGTAAATACAGCCATCCACCACTGAATAATGGGATATGCAGTTAGGTGATTTCTATATTATACAAACATCATAAATGTACTTATAAAATCTAAATGGTGCATCTTAATCACTCAGTGTACCTTCTTGATCAAATCAAGAGCTAAATAAGTTGTATTCGGCTATGGATGGGATAAAACATACATTATTTACAGGCTAAATTAAAGAACCACACTTTAATATAATGAAAAATGGAAATGCAAGAACAAATGCAACTGTTATTTATTCTCAAACATCATATACTATATATAATCATGTGCTGTAATTGTCTGTGATAGGCAGTACAGAAGGTTTGTTTGAACTGGTATATCACAAACACATGAATAATCTACTGTGCTGGTAGCTGTGATGGCAGCCCTATCCCTAAAAAAGAAATCTTCAGCTTTATTACAAACTCAATATGTACATCGTCTGTTGCTGATGAGGTATCATTGTGTGTGTGGGGGTGTACATAGCTATATGTTATATATTTATGAACAACATGAATTCAAAATGTCTAGCAAAAGATATCACAGTAGGTCTTGAATATCAGTCACATACTTCAAATTATTTAATCTAAATTTTACGTTTTAGCAATTAAATCTGAAATAATGTAACAGCAGGAAAACTTTATCGTTTTGCCTCAACAATTTTCAAGATTTTTCTTTCAAAAATTTAAATCTCTTCATTTGCTTAACTATTCTCTATTCTTTATATTCTGAGGTTGTTCTCCTTAGTATTTATATTTAAGGATTTAGCTCTTTGATCTGAGAACTTGACTCTTATATTTCACTCTTTAAAGGAACAGTTAAGGACTTATCCTATAGTCCAAGTTTTAAACTATACACTCTCTTTCTTAATGAACTGATCCATACTTAAGCTTTCATGCCACCCTTAGAAAACAGCCTCTGAATATATTGTTCCAGCGTGATTCACCAACTGCTAAATCAATATTTCCATAAGTGACTCATGTCAAAGTCTTCCAGGCATCACCCTTCTTTCACTGTTTCTCCTTTGGTATTCTTGTTTAACTTCTATGTTAATTACAGTCACAATTCACTCCAACTGCATAGTGAATTTAGTTGTACAGGACAATACCTTTAAGTGGTTCATGATTCTTCTTAACCCTCCCTTACAAAAAAAGATCCTGTTTTTAGACGCATTAAAGTTCACTTCCCATATATTTCAAAAAGACATTAATATTACCTACATTAATGTCACTTTATTTTCAAACCAAATTATATCATCTGTGACTGTATGACTATAGATTCATCTCTTTTTGTCCTGGTAATACCTTCTGATCTCCAATTGCTTCTCCATACTATAAAAGAATAGCAATTTTACAGTAGTATTAGTTTGAGATGATATTTGAAACCTCTTCAATGAATTTTTATTTCCTTTAGGGGAAGGAGATAAAAATCCCTCATTTGACATATAAGTCCTGCATCATATTTCCCCAGCTGACTGAGCATATTTGATACAATGTTTATAATGTGCAGCCAGTCGATCTGAGTTCAAATCCAAATGCTGTCCTATATTATCTTGTGAGCTATTTTCAGCTATCATGTTCTTTGGACCTAAGTTTCTAGATGAGTATGGATAGTTCCTATTTTTCATAAGTATTTAAAACATGAATATGGTAATTATCAGAAAGCACACACCAAGAACATAAACTTACAGGTGTTTATCATGTTCTCATATGCATTACATTATGGTTGCCCTTACATTTTCTGTAACATAGTAATAAAATTGCTTGCTTTTGTTGTTGTTCATACAACGCACATTAGCCCACTTCACTTTTGGCATAGGCTACCTCCCCCATCTGGAATGTTCTGCCTGTCCCAGACTCAACTATCTCTGACATAAGTTCTATGCCATCCTTCAGGTTTCAATTTTATGAACCTGATCTAAAACTTTAAGCCATTCAAAGTGATTTCTGCATTCATTCAAGGAATATGAACACTTTTAATTTTTTTTTAATTTTGCTTTACTACTAATTTTATTATTGCTCTGGGAATGTGAAATGAGTATTATAACTGTTTTCTCACTGATTTGTGGAAAATAATTGAAAGTGCTTCACCTAGTCATTTCAGGAGAACTACGCTGTCATTTCTTGGGGATTTTTTTTCTGTTTTTAAGTGTTTATTTAAATTACTTTTATGAGATATATTTTGCTTTATTCTTTACCCCCCACTCAACTCCACTCAGATCTTCCCCACTTTCTGTACCTACCCAACTTCATGTTCTTCCTCTATTTCTAAAAAACAAACAAGGAAACACACACACACACACACACAAAAAAAAAAAAAAAAAACTACCACACTAGGTGTGGCACATCCTTTTATATCACAGAGTTCTAAACGTAATGATACAAAGATTTTTGATTTCCCTGAGGGAATATACCCACCTATGCTTAAATTTGCTCTTTTTTGTTCTGCTAGTGTGATCTTATATGTTTCAAACTACAAAAAAAACAGAAATGTAAAATTCTGTTCTTGGTTTTATTAATCTATAGAATACCAGGCATTGAGATATCTTCTATAGCATTACTAAATATTTTCAATTTAATATGTTTAAATCTCTTTAGTAACAAAAAAATTGTTGCTAGGGTTTGAATCTTGGATATCCCCCATGGAGTCCATTTTAAAACTTGAGGTTCATTGTGGTACCATTAGGGTCTGGAGGATCCCTGAGAGTTGGAGTCCAAAAATAAGTTCTTGTGTAACTGGGACAAGTCCTCAAAGTGGATCATAGTACACTTCTTTGCTTTCCTTTGGTTCTTGGGTATAAAATTGTGTTGGTCCCTATAAACACTACAACCAACAGAGAAACAAACTGCAAGAGGCAAGAATGAAACTTATTTCAGCACAACTTAGCCAGGCTGATTCAAACTTTAGAGTCTGACACTACTCCAGTTTATTTTAGATATATTTAAATACAGTAGAATTTTGGGGGAAAAAAGTTTCCTGGTAACAATTATCTGCAGCTGGAGAATTTCTCTCCAGCTCCTACCAAGGCCTGCCAAGTCCCAGAGCCCACTTAAAAAATAAACACACCGACTCTTATATTATTTAAACTGCTTGGCCATTAGCTCAGGCCTCCCATTGTCTAGCTCTTACTCATATACTAAGCCCATTTCTGCAAATCTATATGTTGCCACGTGTTCCGTGGCTTTACCTATTGCCTCTATATGATGCTCCCTGAATGGCAGCTGGTGTCTCCCTTCCTTTACCTTCCTCTCCTTTTCCTCTCTCCTCTCTCCTAGTCCCATCTATACTTCCTGTTTGACTACTGGCCAATCAGTGCTTTATCTATACAAAGCGATATCCACAGCAATGATCTCAATCCCATGTACACAATAAAGCTGAAGGCATGGCTACATCGAACCTCTTTGCAAATTATATGTGACCCCTACCTCAAGATGGGTTCTATAGGTTAAGGGCCTAGGATCTGATGTGGTCTCTGACTGAGATAACAGAGAAGTCAGACCAGGCTGTAAGGTACTCCCCTAAGGATGGGTTCCACTGATTGAGAAACAAAGCTAAATGCAAAGATCTAGGGAGAAAGAATCTGAGTTACTTATTTTTGAGGAATGTAGTTGAGGCCTGACCCTACAGATAGCAAAAGTCACAAGGTTATTTACAACATCTACAGCCTTCTGGGTAGAAAACAGGTATACATGACCTCCATTGAGACAACTTTGAGTGATTAACATTCCTTGTTACTCTAGTGCTTATCTGTGAGCTTATGCCCTTTACATAAGGCAAGTGGTTTTCCTCTATCAAGAGTGTCTTCCATGTTAGACTACCTCCTTACAGGCCCAATACACAGGGGGACAATTGATCTGGGACTAAAACTTCAAAAACTAAGAATCAAAATCAAACTTCTTTTTAAAGATGCTTGTTTCAGGTATTTATCATGGTGAAGGACACCTGATTAATACACCCCTGTCCTAACCTTACTACCCATTTTGTAGACTGGATAATGAGTCTTATATACATTCAAATTACATTAGCATAAACAAAATTAAATTTAATCAGTAGGCTTACAAAACTCAATTGATATTCTATTTTTTTTGAAAAAATAAAAATAATTAGCTTATCCCACAAAATATTTCCATAAGTTACATTATCAAATGTAATATCAAAATTAAAGAATTTTCTATATCACTGTAGACTAATGCTCCAATGCAATAGAAAACTAATTTTCTTGATACTTTTCTATTGCTCTGACAAAACACTATGGACCAAGACAAAAAATACATGGGGGCATGGTGTTGGAACAATAGCTGAGGGCTTACATGTGATCCATAAGCATGATGAAGCATAAGAAAGAGAGCCAAACTGGGAATGATATGGGCTTCTGAAACCTCAGGGTCCATTCCCAGTGACACACACCCTCCAACATGACCATACCTCCCAAGCCTTTCCAAAGAGGTCCACCAACCAAAGACCAAGCATTTGAATATATGAACCTATGGGGGTCATTTTAATACAAAAACCCCACTGTTTCTAAGTTCCATATAGAATTATCAATTATGAAATGCAAAAGAAAAAGTCTCTTTTTTTCCCCTTAACATTTAACCATTCAATAAAAACAAAGTTGACAGAGAAAATGACAGGGAAAAGCCCAAGAGATCTCAATCCTTCACAAAGAACTACAGGGAACTAATTAATGCTGAGAGTGAGAGGAGATAGTAGTCTCTGAAGAAAAGCACATTAATTGGTTTTCCAATACCAAATGGTGAGCCAAGAAGACTGAGTACAGTGTATCTAGGGCTGCATATGTGTATACACATACATATATGCATATAATAACAATTAATAAAAAAGAAGGCATGGATATTAAAGAGAGCCAGGAGCAGTATATGGAAGGGCTTGGAGAGGAGGAAAGGGAGGGAGAAATGATATAATTAAACTATAATTTTAAAAGTGAAAGAAAAATATTTAAAAAGCAAAGAGTAGTTTATGATTTAGTGATCCAAAGAAGAGTATTGAGTTTTGGGTGTGCTGATTCCTACTCATGCCCATAATAGAATGGAGAGCTTTTCTATATTTTAATATTCAGAAACATCTAAGAGATCACTCCAAGAAACACAATGTGGCTTCCAGTGTTCTTGAAAGGGCACAGTGTATTTCCTGACTCTTAGTCTCCTAAAGAACAAACCACTTGACCAGTAGATGATTATGGGATAAATGAAGGATAAAAGGGTCTGAGCTGACACTGACTTTTTGTTTTCATAACTGGCAGCTATCAGTATTATTACCACACTGTGTGCAAGACCACAGACCTGCAGTGACATGATGAAAGTGCTTGGGCATTCTTTCTTATTGTCCTATACCTTAATGATGGGCTGCAGTGAAACAAAGCTTGAAATAAACTCGACTGATAAAGAACAATTAGGAAGAATCAGAAATCAGAGACAGCAGGAAACCCTTTTATTAAACTCTCTCCTTGTTTTACATTTATATGAGGTAAATCACTAGTTTCCTCTCTCCTGTCAGAATCAGAAGCACAATTTTCACCCTGCATGCTCTCAACTAGCTTCACAATCACAACTAGCCCTAAAACCACCATGTAATTTAAAAGTTCCATAAAACCTCCATTTCTGAATGATGCTATATGATCTTACCTGGTGATGTTCCATCAATAGGGCAAATTTAAAAAAAAAATGGATTTCATCGAGCATAACTTCTGACTTCAGCCACATTTGGGGCATGATTTTGTCTTTATTCAACCTCAAGACTTAATTTAATTTCCCTCCACCTAAGGAGGAGACTATGAAGCAGATCCACCCTAGAAAGATCCCATAAATAACATCCCTTAACTCATGAAAACCCCCCCACCTTTCCCCAAAACAGTCATCAGCTTTTCAATTTGGAGGCCTTCTAGTATTGCTACTCAGCCTGTGTTCACATTTTTTTACATTTTATTTTATTTAAAAATTCTTTTTATTTTAAATACCAACCCCCTTCCTCCCCTTCTCCTGCTACCCCCTACCTCCCCCGACCCCACCCTGTATCCACTCCTCATAGGGATAAGGCCTCCCTTGGGTAGTCAACACAGGCTGGCATACCAAGTTGGGGCAGGACCAAGCCCCTCCCTGCTGGATCAAGGCTGAGCAAGACATCCCACCATAGGGAATGGGCTCTAAAAAGCCAGTTCATGTACGAGGGATAAGTCTTGGTCCCTCTGCCAGGGGCCCCACAAACAGATCAAGCCACACAACTGTCACTCACATTCAAAGGGCCTTGTTTGGTCCCATGCAGGCTTCCCAGCTGTCAGTTCAGAGTCTGTGAGCTCCCACTAGCTTGGGTTGGCTGTCTCTGTGGTTTTCCTTATGACATTCTTGTACCACCCCCCATAACTCCTCCTCCCACTCTTCAATTCATTGAAATTTGTTGGCAAATAGATGGAACTAGAAAAAAATCATCCTGAATGGGGTAACCCAGACCCAGAAAGAAAAACATGGTATATACTCACTCATAAGTGGACATTAAATGAAAAGAAAGGATAACCAGGCTACCACCCACAACCTCAGAGAAGCTACAGAGGTGTATCTGTTTTAATCATCTCATGCTCTTTGACAAAACTTCTATAATATGTTACATTTTAGGACATAAAGAGGAGGACCATAAAAGGGTCACACCTGAATCGCCCCATGAAGTGGAAATGGCTAAGTCCTCCTGGGTAAACTGGGGGGCAGGGGTGAGCAGTGGGAACATGAGGGATCTGGATGACCAAGTTGCAGGGAGGCAGAGAGGGAGACAAATGAAAAAGATATCTTGACAGAGGGAGTCATTAGGGGGTTAGAGAGAAACATGGTACTAGGGAAAGCCCCAGGAACCCACAAGGATAACCCCAGCCAAGACTCCTAGCAATGGTGGAGAGGGTGCTTGAACTAGCCTTCCCCTATACTCAGATTGGTGACTACCCTAATTATCATCATAGAACCTACATCCAGTGACTGATGGAAACAGATACAGAGGCCCACAGCCAAGCACTTGGCCAAGCTCCTGTATTCCCTCAACAACAACAACAACAAAAAGCCTGTTTATGCTAGTCTGCTATTTCCTTTTACACATTTTTCACCAATGAGAACAAGATCATAGCCAGAAAATGGCTTGACATTCCTTGTTACAAAATACATCAGTATTACTCATAAAAATGTCCATTTAGAACCTTATCAGAAGTGGTCAGGAACGTGTTGCAGTATTCCATGAATATTCTTATTTAGTAATATGGTAGAAATAGTCTTCCATAAAGTTGAATGGCACACTGGAGTGAAAGAAGGCTTTAACTAAGAATCCTACAATGGAAGTAAGATAGGCTGTGATCACCCTAGAGCTTGTGTATGAGCCATGAAGCAATATCTCTACTACTAATCATTATAGTGAGCAAGCTGTGTGTGTGTGTGTGTGTGTTTGTGTGTGTGTGAGTGTGTGTGTGTGTGTGTGTGTGTGTGTGTGAGAGAGAGAGAGAGAGAGAGAGAGATGTATCTGTTTTAATGATCTCATGCTCTTTGACAAAACTTCTATAATATGTTACATTTTAGGACATGTTCTCTGATTTTGTTCAAAATTTCAGATTTTAAATTGTGTCAGCTGCTAGGCTAAATCTTGTCATACATAAATACACCTACTACCATTTATCTAGTATATGTATTTTTATTCTGGTCTATAATTCTTCTTTAAAGATCTTTAAAATGACCATTCTTAGAGTTTTAAAGTTAGAAGAGTATATTTCATAAAAAGTCTAACTGTAGAAATGTTTGGAGTCTAGGTAGGAATTTTAATAGTATTATAATTTCTATGCATTATTAATTTCCTTTTCTGCCTGCAGTGGTTTCATCTTCCCACTGTTAAGCATCATTATATACTCACCCTGTTTACATCTCCAGGAAGTACTGGAAAATGTCAGCAGATTTCTAGGGAATGTGAAGTGATTTCAGAATAGAATAAAATATTTGTGAACTATGATACATTGCACGGCCTTGGTGAATTAGCATGAATTTCCCTCTATCCTCAGCACTGCTTTTGCTTACATAAAGAGCAAAGGCACCTACGGCACCCTACCTACCTACCTACCTACAGCACCCTAATGCTACCATGACTAAGAGTCCTCACCATTAGACTTTAGAATGAGAATGAATAGCTATAAGTAGGGATGGCTGACCAGCCTTGCAAGTCCAAAAGCAAAGAATTAGAGCTGTTAAGATGGTTCAGTTGATAGTGAAACATGAGGCCAAAACTTGTGACATGAGTTTGATCCTTGCCCCTCTACACATAATTTTATTTTTTTTTGAAAAGGAAAGAACTGTATGATAGACCAATGCTGTCACTGTCCAAGCTCCTCTCATTTAAATAACAGCCTCTCATAAGCTAACCCACCCTGTACTCCCTTATTTGGATATTTGCTATAATATCTGTGATGAGTCCAAAGATCTATAATTAGAGAGGGAAGAGCCTTTTTGCCTAGGCAAACTAACCTATAATTAGAGCTAGATGGATTTCATGTAGTTACATTTGAAAGAAATGCCAGTGAACTATAAAAGGACATGTATTTCTTGTAGATCAATCGAGGAATGAAATGATCACATAGTAATTAGGCAAAATTCAACACTGTTTTCAAACAGCACCTCTCCCAGGGAAAATTACAAATGGCATGGTTCTGATTCAAAACAAAGGTTTAAACAGGTTTCCTTATGGCAACTGTCAACAAAACAAAAGTAAAAGTTGAAAACCAAGCAGAAATGAGTCACTCCATAACTTTTTGGCACACACACACACACACACACACACACACACACACACACACACACACACACATATATATATTTGTGAATATACATTGTGAAGAGTTATTGAAAGGAAAGATTTGTGAAGTCCTCCTTTTCCTTTCAAAAAGAATGAGTCTCTGAAGTTCCAAAGACTTTGTATTCCAGAAATGTATTGATAAAACACCCTGTTATAGGAAATGCTCTTTGGGTGGAAATTGCTGAACAGGAAATAACGAACAGGCAAATGCAAGAATATGCAGTGGCTATCTGAAGAATTTGTAATCATGTGTTTTTTTTTTATAAAGACTTTGAGCTGCTGATTGAAAAGGTTTGTGCTTATCATAAAATCAAACAAGTAAGTACTTGTATTAAAACGAGAGAAAAATCACTTTTTCTTATAGCCTAGCAAATTGCAATCAATATCCTGCTTGCCTAGCAGTTGAGATATTTTTATCAATTTATCTGCAATTACCAAAGAAATATCATGCTGAGGTAATTACACACTGTGCCCACTTTTTGAAAAGCAGCATTTTGTAAAAGCATGTTTGAATATATCTATTGGCCCTGCAGAAATTCAAAGGCAAGCTCTAGAAACTGCTGAGGAAAATGCATTAAACTTTTCAATTTCATTTCAAAGTTCTATAGAGTTTAGAACTAGCTGCTAGTTACAAAACAGGCTCAGTTATGGGTCTGATTTTCATAATTTCAGCTGTATTTCTCTGAAAAGGCCTATACTTAAAAGATAACATCATTTTGCTTATATTATCTAAGATGCCTGCTGCTTTTGTTAATTATAAATCATCTGTTCCATATGTTTTCAAAGTATATAGATACTACATAAGAGGAAATTATCATAGATACCTTTTTATGTCTATTTACAATATGTCAGTTACTATTTAAAGTATTTCACATGAATTAGTGCATTTGATCTACAACTCGTATCTCAATGATGCAAAGAAGGATATATAAGATAGACATTTCAACTCTTGTTTGTAGAGCCCTTGAAAACTATAGTCAAACTGTGAAGCCAGTGGTCAACCCTTGTACCCTAGAGCTTGACTGAAAAGCAATATTTCCTCTAATATAAAATACTCAACCAAGTAAGAACAATAGTTGTCCAAAGCAGTCACCTTTCAGGGAAATTCAGCAAAACTTTCAAGGACTACCACCTTTATTGTTACACATATATAAATAAAAATATTAGGGGAAAAGGTGTTTTAGGCACCTTGGAAAAAATAGCACAGATATAATAAACATGTAGTTTTGAGACAGTAAACTAAGGTAGTGCCAAAATCTCAATAATGATACCTATACAAATTGTTGTGCAATGTCGCATATTAGAGATTGCTATACCTTAGAAATGATGGCTAAATTGTGGAATAATGACTTTATCTAAAGGAAAATATTGTTTAATGTCTATGGAGTTTATTGCTTCCTTTGTTGTGGAATATGATAATTTTAAACAAAGTATTGTACATTTAATGCTACTGAGAAAATCATCACAGCAGAACTTAGAGCTATAGTGTTTTGTGATTATTGTAGCTCCTAGTGAGAGAGCACCTCTCAGTGGTAGGAAGACATTACTATGCAAAATAGAGAAAAAACTGCCATACTTAGATATTGCTGAATTTTTTTAGGTTCTAACTTTTTCCTGTGGATTTTCCTCTGGGTCTTATCTTCTCACTGTTTTTCCACTAATTATCATTAGCAGAGAAACATACACAATGCAATATTTATTATTTATTTTATATATTTTATTGATTCCTTGAGAATGTTATACAGTGTATTTTGATCATGTTCAGCTCCAGTTCATCCCCTTAACTCCTCCCAGTCTTGCATCCCGTTCCTAATTCCTCCCCACTTAATGTGCTCCTTTTTAATGACCCACTCACTCCAATTTGTGCTGCCAATGTACCTCTGTGTATGAGGTCATGGACTAGGAACTATCTCCTGAGTGAAACAAACAGTTTCTCTAACAGAAGCCGTCTCCTTATCCATAGCTCCTTAGTTAGGGGTGAGAGCTCATAACCCCTTCGTGCTTTGTGCTAGCATACTGACCGGGTTGATATTGTGCAGGCAATGACAGCTGCTGTGAGTTCATGAGTATGGCAGCCATGTTGTCTTCCCCAACCTTTGGCTCTTAAAATCTTTAGGCCCTTTGTGCCATGATATTCCCAGGGCTTTAGGGGAGAGGGTGTGATCTACATGTCTCGTTATTGTTGAGCACTACATGACACAGGTCTCTGCACTTTGACCACTTGTGAATTTGTACATTAACCGCTATCTGCAGCACAGAGGTTAGGAAACTTCTCTAAGAGCTGCACTAATCAAAGAGTAAAGCGATGTGAATTTTAAAGCCAGTTTGCTATTGTATCCCTTCAGCAGAATAATAAAATTAGGTTGACCTTCTCAATACAGAGACACGGCCAGATTTTCAACCAGGCATGTGTTGCCTCCTATGAAACAAGCCTTAAATTCAATCAAACTGCTATACTTATCCTGTGACGTGAATAATACCACTCCTATACTCATGGACATGTCTTGTCACATTAATCATTATTTCAGTTCTCAGGATGCACAGCTGTATAAGACTTGATAACTGACCCCTTCCCCAGCATGCTACATAGCACCTCCAAGTACTACGAACACTAGCCAGCATGGAGGATGCTTCCTATTCTGTATGTACGTGATTTTCTGAGTCAGGTCACTAAAATTCATGGTGTCTACAAACAATAGTGTCTTATGATCAAGTTCTGGTGAGCAACCAAGGGCTATGACAATATTTTGTATTTGGAGGATTTGGGGAAGAGAACACAATAAGCTTTCTTTTTAGGAACCTATGGTTCCTGGGATACACATACTCTGTGTGTGGAAACTCCAATTAAACTTGAATATATATTTATTTCTATATGCATATGAAATAGAATGATCAAATTTCTTTTTTCTACATATAGCTAACCAGTTTTTTTTTTTTAACATCGTTTGTTAAAATGTACCACTTTTCAATTATATTTTGGTACCCATGAAAAAAGTCTGGTAGCTGTAGGTGTGTGGACTTATATCTGGGTTTTTTATTCTAATGCATTGTCCAATATCTTTGTTATGCCAAGGTCATGATATTTCTCCACTTTGGTTCTGTCCCTGTACTGGCTGGTTTTGTGTGTCAACTTGACACAAGCTAGAGTCACCAGAGGAAGAAGCCTCAGTTAAGGAAACGCCTCAATGAGATCCAGCTATAAGGAATTTTCTCATTTAGTTATCAATGGGAGAGGCCTCAGCCCATGATGGGTGGTGCCATCCCTGGGTTGCTGGTCTTCAGTTCTATGAGAAGGTAGTGAACTGAGCAAGCTATGAGAAGCAAGCCAATAAGCAGTTCTCCGCCATGACCTCTGCATCAGCTCCTGCTTCCAGGATCCTGCTGTTTGAGTTTCTGTCCTGACTTCCTACAGTGGTCAATAGCAACGATAAAGTGTAAGCCAAATTTCTTTTTGGTCATGGTGTTTTGTTACAGCAATATAAGCCCTAACTAAGACAGTAGTATTAACTTGAAATCAAGTATAGTGGTAGCACTAGCAGCATTTTTATTGTCCCAGATTGTTTTAGCAATTGGGTGTCTTTACTGCCTCCATATAAACTTTATGATTTTGTTTTAAAATCTATGAAGAATTGAGTTGGAATTTTGGTAGAGTTTTCATTGAATCTGTAGATTACTTCTGGTGAAATAACCATTTTGAAATATCAATCCTATGTACACTGGAGGTCTCTCCATCTTCTGTTGACTTCTTCAAATTCTTCATTCAGTGTTCAAAGTTGTCATTTTAAAGATAGCTCACTTCTTTGGTTGTGTTTCTTACAAGGTAATTTTCTGAGGCTACCATGAATAGGAATGTTTCTCTGATTTCTTTCTCAGTCTCTTGGCTTTGGTATATAGGGAGGCTACTGATCTGAGTGTGTTAATTGTATAATCTCCCACTCTGCAGGATGTGTTTTTCAGGTATAGGAGTTTCCTGGTGGAGGCTTTGGTGTCTGCCATGTAAAGAATCATGTAATATGTAAATAAGGATAATTTGATTTCTTCCACTCCTATTTGTATTTCTCCTACTTCCTTTTCATATCTTATTTGTTAGAGGTGGTGAAAAAGGAAAGTCTTGCACCTGCTCTTAATGAGAATATTTTTTGTTTTTCTTTCTTAAAATACTGGTGGCTCTTTTAGAAGTAATTCTAATGTGGATCTGACAAAAATGTGTACTGTTTAATATGTAGGACTAATGGTCCCCTCCTATTGATACATATCATGTCCCTTTGACTTATGGTCTTATTTAATCCCAGTGTTTCTTTGTTAATTTTGCTTTGCTTACAGTTTATCTATATGAATGTGCAAGTGGTTTATTGATGTCATCCACTTCCACTGTGTTGTGGTTAATCAATTCTTTTAAATTTAGTAGTGTTTTCTTTATGCAATTGAATGTGTGTATCTATATCTATATCCACATAATTGTAATTTCAGATCAATGGATTGGAACATTGATCAAAATAACCCTCTTCATCTCTAATGACAGAAATTCATTTAAAACCTATTTTATTAGGTTATAGAATGGTATTGAATGCTTGTCATCTGGTTCCATTTGCTTGGAATACTTTTGCCCATCTTTTTATTCTAAGACAATGTTTATCTTTGGCAGGAAGGTAAGTTTCTTGGAGGCAGGTAAAAGAAGGGTTCTGTTTTCTAATTTTATCTGCTAGTGTTTATCTTTTGCCACAGAATGACAAGTTAAAGCAGGTTTTGCTCCCTGTCATTTTGTTGATTTTGCAGTGTTTTGGAATTTCTTAGTTTTCTTTTGTTTAATGAGTGTCCTGGTAACATTTATGTTTTCTTCCTGTAGTCCTTTGAGTATGTTTTTCTTTCTCTTCAGATTGGAATATCCCTTCCTGGATCCTCCATAAGGCTGGATTCCACATCATGAATGTCTTTAGTGTACTTTTTCTGTCACCATCATGTATGTCCGGTACTTTCACTGGGTATAGTAGATTGTTGGCAGTTTTGTCTTTCTGAGTTTGAAAGCCCAGCTCAAGCTGCTTGCCATGTGTTGGCTTTTATTGAAAAGACCCAGTTGTTCTAATCCAGGAGGCTTTATGTGTGATTTTTTTTTTCTCTTTTGCAGCTTTCAAGATATTTTCCTTTTCTGTTCATGTACTGTTTTCTCTATAATATTCTCTGAAGCATTTCTATTCTTGTCTATTTGATTATATAGAGGGGCTTCTCTTTCCTTAGACAGAGATGCTTTTCCCATGATTTTATTAAAGATGTTTTCTCTACACTTTGTATGAATTTCTTCTCCTTCCTTTATGCTTACAACATATAAGTTTTGTTTTTTTCACAGAGTTTCAGAGTTCATTCTTTTAAATTGTCATTGAACATAATCAGGTTTCTAGTTGTATATAATAGTACATTATAGAAACAACTGCCACTTGTTTATAAACCAGCCTCTCAAATTAAAACATATTTCAAGCAAGTTCTCATTAGTAGTCTATGTGATAATGCATAACATTGATAACTCCTTGGAAAATTGGGGGGAAATGATATACTTTAGTGTATTAGTTTAAATTCAGTTTATGATAATTTCTAGAAATGATATATTAAATTTGAACTCAACACCTACAAATTATAATCCATAAAATCTTTTACTATTTTGTTGAATGGAGAGAATTAATATAAATGTTGATGATTTAGCCTAGGAGGAGACCAAAATAAATTTACTTGTTTTTAAGAGCATGTAGAGATTCTTCTAACTGGAATTTTAAAAAGGAAAAAAGAAAGAAAGAAAGAAAGAAAGAAAGAAAGAAAGAAAGAAAGAAAGAAAGAAAGAAAGAAAGAAAAGAAAAGAGAGAGAGAGAGAGAAAGAGAGAAAGAGAGAAAGAGAGAAAGAAAATGGGAAAAGGAGAATTAATATATTCATCACTAATATTTAAAAGTAAGGATGAAATCTGACTTTTAACAAAGGGATTATATTTTGTTTGCAACAGAGCTTCTTGGTCCTCTGCATCACATAGGTTTCTAGCTTGAATAATTCACTTGGCTTTCTGTGATGTGTACACAAATTAAACAGAAGGCTTATTCGACATGTTTTGATGCAAGCTAACACCTTGTTAGGGCACAGTAAGCTCACTGGGCCTTTTACTATATATAGGCTATTATTACCTTCTAGTATAGCAGACTTTATTCTGTGTTTTTCAAAATGGCACTAATACAAACCTTTGAGATATTAAAGCAACCCTTAAGGAAGTCTCTTCTTTATGTTAAAGTGTCAGTTCCCCTTACTCCCTGAGGTGATTTCACTGCTTTCTACATAGAGGCAGCATGGGAGTCTGCCCCTTCAGACCACATCTCTGGTATTCCACACTGGTGAGCAGGGGTTGCAGGAGGATGATTAAGTGGAAAGTCTCCTGCTGTGCACAGTAGGCAAGCAGCTCTGAAGCTGGTACAGCAGATGTTTCTCCTTCAGATCTTTAAGGACTATAATTGGGTGGAAAAAAAAAAACATTGTGTTTCACTTAATTCAATTTGCTACCTATTTTCCTTTGCTAGAAAACATGTGCTTTAAACCCACATGAATATATTGTTTTGAACAAGAAGACTCATATATGACTTGGTCATGTGCTAACAATATATTATAAAGGGTTGACACAGTAAAAGACATTTTTCAGAAATTTAGAGAATTCCATTTGAACTTGATTTAGCTGTGTTTATCAGAAAGTCTTAATTGGTTCTTGGATTCTTTGGGTCAAGAAACTTTCTCTCCACATTACTGCTCTGTCTCTATCTTGTAGCCTAGAACGCCAAGCATCTAACATTTTTTCCTTTTATTTATATAGTCATTAATTATTTATTTTTGTGCTACTGGGAATTGAATACAGAGCACCACAAATGCTAAGCAAGTACTCAATAATTGATTTAAGGCCCAGCCTTTTATGCATCTTATATTTTTTGAGGCACTATCTCAATAATTGTCTTGTGTCATTGAACTCATCCTGTAGCCCAGGCCTACTTTGAACTTTTGAACCTTCTCCCTCATCTCCCAAGTAACTAAAATAAAAAGTTTGAACCATGAGGCCCGGCTAAAAATTCAATAACATCTTGTACTAAATGCAAAGTATTTACTCATGTATTTAGTATTGTATTAAACAACACTTTTAATAAGTTGATTAAATGTATGCAAAAATAATGATATAATTATTTCTTAATATATACAATATCTTTGCTACATTCAAACATGTTATTTTAATTTGCTTTTTATTTTAATGCAAAAATCACTGTAGATGAATGTTTTTACAAAACAGAATTTGAATATGCAAAAGGATGAAAAGGAAATGTAAACTTAACAGGATTAATTTTCATGTATAAGAAGTGACCATGAAATTTTTTTGACAGTTGAGAGTGATTGAACCAAAATGTCTGTGACTCAGTCCTAAAAACTTATCAGGCCACCTTAAAAGAGATACTAGGGCCAGGGGAGACTAGAGTCAGGAGAGACCAGAACCCATGCAAAGCTAGATCAGTGATGGTTGGTACAAAACTTTTAGGATAATTGACTGTATTACCTATCTTTGGTCTTCCAATTAAACCTCATGTCAGGACCCTAAACATTGACTTGGGAAGGCATCACTGGATATCTTTGTCCCTCTCCCCACACTGAATAAATCCTATAATACCTTTCACTATTTCAATAAATATTAGTAACTATAGTCAATCAGCCTCTCACCATTTAGTATCAGCTTCTTCGTTGCATATGTTCATAGACTCTAGATTTAAAACCATCTCTGTGTGGTGTGTGTGTGTGTGTGTGTGTGTGTGTGTGTGTGTGTGTGTGTGTGGTGCAAGAAGAAAACTGAATTAATTCTCTGTGATTGTCGGTTAGGGTTGTCAGTTTTACTGAAGCACACCTCTATGTGGCTCTGTGAGGACTGTCCCGATTAAGGGGTAAGGCCCTTCCCTGGAGTGGGCATTCCAATTCTGTAGTGATTCACACACAGAGGTTAGAATGGAAAATAATGCTGTGTTTGTGCTGATTAGTTTGCTTCTTGTATGTAACTATGTCAACTCTCTTGTTGCTGCTGCTGCTGCTGCTGCTGCTGCTGCTGCTGCTGCTGCTGCTGCTGCTGTTGCTGTCTTTGCTGCAATCCAAACCAAACTTCTTTGGCATTCCAAAGTGAACTGACCACCAGCAGCTCCCTGGGAATCCTCATGGTCTTCATTCAATTTGCTGATGTATTAAGCTTTGTGTATTGAGCAATTGCATGACTCTCAGCATTCAGACATCAACTGTTAGACTAGCCAGTCCATATCACACAGGTCACTTTAATAAATTCCCTTTGAAATAAATATTCCTTAGACTGGTTCTCTTCCTCTAGAGATACTCCAAAAATGAAAATAAACAAAAAAAAAGAAAGTAAAGAAACAACAAGCTGGAGGAAAGGTTAGAATCATCTGGAGGAACAGGAGGGTTTGGGGAGACCTGACGGAGGAGAATGAGTAAGAACACCTATAATGGCATAAACACATGAAGATGCTGTGACCAAACCCATCATTTTCTAGGTTAACCTAAAGTATTAATTTTTTAAAAAGATGACAGCCTACATATTGTAATACAATGGACACCTTAAGAACAGCATCATTTTTACTTTAGAGCATGTTAAGATCTTTGGAAAATGTGACTTAACCCTGGGAACCTGGACTTAACATCTGAAGTATGAGGACAACGTTAATTTAATTCTAGGATCTCACTATGTACAGCTGTTATGCTACTGTATTTATGTCCTGTGTTTCTGTAATAATTTATGCAACAACTGCTTTTCAAAAAGATCATAAAAAATGATTTTAAATATAAATCTAGAGTAACTCAGTTTTACTTTGTTTTGCCATTGCATAGTAAATTTAAACAGACCATTTTTCTTTCAGAATAAGAGCCTCTGGACACATGGCAGATTTTCTTCTTTAATAAACAGTTGGTTGTCTAAATTAAAGAATTTGCTGAGCTTGATAATGAGTCCAGAAACGTAGAAAGCTCTTTTATATTACATAATAAGGTATTTAGGGTCTTTTTTTTTTTTTTAGACCACTGGAAGTCATATGATGTCAATCTAAATAATTATACATTTTAATCATTATTTAATTTGTGTCACTCTTTAAATTTAGCAAATAAGACAAGATAACCCTATACTTCTTAGGAATATAGTACACACATTTTTCCCCACAACAAAACATTTAAAATATCCCAACAACAGAATACACAAAAATATTACTATAAAAAATTTAACATGAACTGCCCAACAGCCCTATTAATAAAAAACCCAGAGCCAGATATTGGGGTAAAAGCTGAAAGACCAGAGAGACAGAAAGCAACCCACTAGTTCTTATCCCCTGCAAAATCCTCCTTCAAAAGAGAGTGAGTTCCTGTTTCTTCATGCCTTATATGCCTTTCTCTGTCCAGACATTCTCTTCCTGGGATTAAAGGTATGTGTGCTTCCCAGTACTAGAATTAAAGGTGTGTGCTACCACTGCCTGGCTCTGTTTCCAGTGTGGCCTTGAATTCACAGAGATCCAGACAGATCTCTGCCTCCAGAGTGATAGGATTTAGGGTGTGTGCCACCACTGGCACACTGGCCTCTATGTCTAATGTAATGGCTGGCTCTGTCCTCTGATCCCCAAGCAAGTTATTAGAGTACACAGTATATCACTATATTTCCCCTTTTTTGTCTAAAATGGGTTATAATTAACATAAGAAAAATTATATACAGTAAATATATACAATATATACAGTCAAGAATATTAACAATGTCCACTCCATTAACATTTGACAAATTCAAACAAAAAGCTCCATTATTTATCCTATCTTGGTGAGTAAAAAAAATGTCCCTAATTCACTTTCTATCCTAACTTATATTACCAACTGAAAACTATTTTTTGATGTCTTTCGAACTTACACACTTTACACCTCTTTAATGAGTTTCTTTTCTGAGTTTGTTAACAAGGAAAATTACAACTATCTATTCTTCAACTAACAAGGAAAATTATAACTATAACTGTCTAGTCTTCAACTCCCTCAGAGACCTGAGAAGGAAATAATACTAACTGAGTGAGTAGGAAGTGCAAACAAGTGTCTTCCAAAAAATGTGAGTAATGACCGAGACAGCTGGCTGCCTGGACAGTCACCCAAGTTTTCTCTGCAATGTTGGCACATCCATCTTTGGCATCCAGGCCTAGCATATCTGACAGATTCATCTGTGAAGCAGGATTTTTTAAATGCTTTTCTAAAATAATGCTTATTTATCAGAACATAATCATTGTCATATTTCTGATCTATAAACTGTAGTCATCATTTAGTCTCCACATCAGTTCTAATATATAAACACCCTGTATCATACTCTGCCAGCTTTATAAATATTCTCAGTCCTCAGCTCTGTTCAGATGTTTTCCGTGCTTGACTCTCTCTTCTAATTTGCATTGCATCTTCTTCTACACAAAGGCATCGGTGCTTTTGAACTGATCTCCTCTACTTCTATTGCTAAAACATTGAATAGTTCTTTACTATTTGGTGGAAGCCAATCAACCTGCTCATGTCCTCTCTGTTGAGTTTCACTATGCAAATTGAATTTAGTCTCTCATCCACTCACTCCAACACTTTTTTTTGCAGATGGGTCCAAAACTAAAGGGTAAAAGAAAGTCCTTAAAGGAAAGAATGGCAACGATATAACCACATAATAACCAACCAATTTATGTGAAATAAATTTAAATAACAGGATTCTTGATCCTTATCCTGAAAAAGAATCACTCCTCTAATGTGAAAAGATACTATATAAAATCCTAAGTGGAAAATAGTTAATAATATTTGGCTGAAAAATTCTATCAGTGAGGCATTCTCTAATACATGAAGTGATAATTTTATTAATGCAAATCTTTGAAATTAGACAGTTCTATTAATATTTATTCACATTCCTTACAAACCATGAGAATTAAAAAGATAATAATGAGTTAAAATATATCATAAGCTAAACAAAATAAATAATAGCATGCTTGATTTATAAAACAGCAAACAGAATAGGATAAAAAAGAGTGGAAGAGCCGGGCGTTGGTGGCGCACGGCTTTAATCCCAGCACTTGGGAGGCAGAGCCAGGCGGATCTCTGTGAGTTTGAGGCCAGCCTGGGCTACCAAGTGAGCTCCAGGAAAGGCGCAAAGCTACACAGAGAAACCCTGTCTCGAAAAACCAAAAAAAAAAAAAAAAAAAAAAAGAGTGGAAGACACACTACAAACAATCTAGACCAGAATGATGGCTTTTGGTGCATTGACTAAGAACTTTATAGCATTTACAGTAAAGAATCAACAGACTTTTAGCTCATTTTGTGTTCTATTCTTATTTCAAAGGAGTTTGCACATGTGTGTGTGTCTTAGTGCAAGTATATGCATGTGGTGTGTGTGTGTGTGTGTGTGTGTACACATTTGTATGTGTAGGTATATCTACCCATGTGTACAGATACCAGAGGGAAATATTGAATGTTTTATATATCTTTAAAACTTTCAAAGGCAGGGTCTTCCACTGATACCGGAACTCAATAGTCAGCTAGACATGACAGACAGACAGTCCTAGGGATACCCATCCACCACCCCACCACCTCAAGTACTCATAACCACATTTGGCTTTTTACATGAGTTGAACTCTAAACATAGGCCTTCATGCTTGTATAGCTAACCATCTCCACTGAGTCATCAACCTGCTCTTCATTTCAGAGTATTTTATCTGGAATATGACAGTGTTTTCAGTATTATTTGTTCTCTTTTGTTGTCTAAGATCATAATTCATGCAACTATGTAAATGATTAATACTTTACCTATTGTTGTATGGTATTTTGTTTGTGTTCTGACAAATAAAGCCTTCCTAGAGATCAGAGGGCAGAGCTACCCATAGTTAACCATAAAGGCAAGGCAGTGGTGGCACACACCTTTAATCCCAGCACTTGGGAGGAGGAAGCAGGAAGACCAGGAATTCGAGGCCATCATGAACAACACAAGATTGAGCCAGTCTAAAAGAGCTGGGTGGTGGTTGTGCACGACTTTAATTCCAGCACTAAGGAGTTGGAGATAGGAATATAAGGCAGGTAGAGACAGGATCTCAGCCCCCTTTTCTGTCTGAGGATTCTTAGAGATACAATGTCTCTAGTAGCTACTGCTTTACTTCTATAATCTTTCAGCTTTTACCCCAATATTTGACTCCAGGTTTTTATTGATAAGACTAATTAGGATCACACTTCAACCTATATTCTATCATATTGTCTATTTAATACAAAAACATCAAAACAAAGACTTTGAGGTATAAAAGCACACTATTTCTAAGAAAATGTTTGTATTAATTAGTACTTCAAAGATTACAATATAATAAAATAATTGATTGTATGTTCATATATGGCATAAGACTAATATAAACTTTGTAAACTCATTTTGTATAGTCTCCATTCAAAATAATTTTTAGACTGGTACTGACTATGTAGTTCATGCTAACCTCAATGTTACGATCCTCTTGCCTCAGTCTTGGGAGTACTGGGACTACAAGCTGCTATGTCCAGCCAAGAAATCACATTCTCACAATCGTTTCAAATATACAAAAGCAGCCAAATAACCTTTATTGTCTGCACTTGTTTATTATTTGATAAATCCTTCAAATTATTCTGCAGGAAGTATAAAATCTAGGGATAAATATTTGCAAAAATAATAAAGGAGATGTTATTTACTAGCTATGTTTTTCAAAAGAAAATAATCTATACTTAAAGGTTATGAAAAAATTATTATTTTTTCATATCATATCATATCTTTATTCAGAGAGGTCTCACTGAATGTACAATAAATGTCAATGAAGAGACCAGTGCAAAATGTGATTCATCTAAGGTACTGCCATCATTTCCAGTGGAGCAGAAGTGAAGAGACTGTGAACATAAGTACCTATTTACTTTATTGGTAAAGTTCACATTACATCCTGTCACATTTGCTAATGGTATGCTGATGTATGGTGCTTTGCAATAACCACATCTTTACATTCATAACTTTAATATCAGTTCCCATCAAACTTTTATCCCAAAATACCCATTTGTGTATATGTATGTTACCATTAACATTTTGTCCATTCTGATATGTTCAAAATATGCTGAATATCCTAACTTATAAGATTTTCATTACTGTTTTGACATGATTAACTGGCTAGTTCTATGAACTGAGATCATTTCATACGTGGTAAATACAGGTACCCTCATTCACTTTGTAAATACCCTTAGTCTTTCTTTAAACACCCAGGAGTTCCATATTTAATGCTAAATGATTCTGATCTTTTCTTTAAAATGAACAGTCTTCTATTCTTCTAAGTACATACTATGAACAGACATATTCAATGCTGTCTTGTAATGGGATCCAATAAACTCAATTAGCTAGCAGAAATTATTACCTGCACATGGAAAGCTGAAAAATGACTAGAGTGCTTAGAAGTTTGCATCTTGAAGACTTTTGCTTATTTTTAAGAACATGCAGTTGCCAGTCTGGTAGGGAATTGGAAAGAAAGGCTATAGGCCCCTAAGACCACAAATGTAGGGATGAAACTGTAAGAGAGACAGGATAATTAAATGCTTTCCTTTATAAGCATTGCTGTGGTCATGGTGTCTCTTCACAGCAACAGAAACCCAAACAAAGATAGTCTATAACAGAAATGAAGGTTTTTCTGCTCTCTTAATAAGAATTTTAAAAGATTTATATCTTAAAATCTGCTTTTAATTCTAAAATTCTATAACACATATAACCTGGTTTTTTTTTTTGGCATACAATAGCTTTCCAAAAGAGTTTGAGCCCCCAAGGATAATGATATCATCATGTCATACCTCAGGAAGGACATCGTCCAAATCGTAGTTACACTGTAAATACAATTGCTTCAGTTCCAAAAATTTACATTTTTCTTATTTTCTCTTTTGCATCCATTAGTTTTATATTCAAAATCTTTGAAGAAACCGGCATTTCAAGGATAAATAAATAATAATTATAAATTCAATTGAAATTAGAGTTAATATATCAGCACAGGCACTAGAATTTTTTTGATAGATAAAACACAAAAATCCTATATAAAATATGGAGTAATATTTAGCTATATTAGAAATAATACTTCAGCTTACTAAGTTCAATATTTTATGAGAAACCACTGCTTAGTTTGTAGTATTTATGAGACTGCCATAATGTTACAACAATTTAATATGTTATAACATATATAAATTAAATTATGAGAAGACATTTAACAGAATAATACAAACAAGTTTTATGGTTCTATGCATCAGAAAATTTATTCCTGTTGTTTCTTCTATGATTAACAAAGAGATTATGCAGTGATATTTAATAATTCCACATTAATATTTTCACCTCTTCTTTGTGGTAATTCTTGTAATGATCTCTTCTTCAGGTTCATTACCTAGGAGTATTAGTTACCAACAGACGATAAACTGAAATGTGGTCTTAGTTCTTAAGTTATAAGGAAAGTCAGAGAACAGAAAGAATAAAAATAATTTCTATACAAGGGAAATGGGCAGCCCACACTTATCCAGAAAATAAGATGGGGGGAATTTCCTTATATTGCATTTAATAGTAAGGTCAAAAGATAACTATCCTGCAACTGAGATTATATTCTATCATTTCTTTTTCCTGCCATCAATTACTCTTCAAACCACCCTTTCCCTCATCATAGATATTGAAGTTTTGTGTGAAAAGCTGGGAGGCATGAATATAATGTATGAGTGCATATTATCAATTTATTTTTTTTAATGAAAATCAGTGTCTGTATTCATGTCTGAGTGTTTCAAATAAATAAGACATGTTATTTGGATATACATCCTTCAGATAAACATGGTGTTATTATTACCATACACAATTTCAAATCAGTTCTAAAATATTCTTTTGGGGCCTGCAAAATTAAAGGCCATTTACAAAACATCATTTGGGCTAAAAAAAGCATGTGAAGGTTGAAAGAAAATAGTCCCAAAATGGAGTGGCACTATTAGGAGACGTAGCCTTGATAGAGGAATTGTGTCACTCTAAGGGTAGGCTTTAAGATCCCTTTTCTCAAGCTTCCCTCTGTTTATTTTCAGTTAACTTCCTGTTTCCTGCAAGCCAAAATGTAGCCAGAACCATATCTTCCTGCACACTGCCATGCTCCCTGTAGCTAGAATTTTTCTGGGTCACAGCAGTTGCTCCCAAACAATCACAAGAAAACTTTTTATTAACTATAAATGCTTAGCCAATAGCATAAGCTTGTTACTAGCTAAGTCCTACAACTTAAATTAATCCATTTATATTAATCTACATTCAGCCATGTGACATTACCTCTCTTTCATCTTACACCTCCTGTTTCCTCTCCGCGTCTGGCTGGTGACTCCTCTGACTCCTCCCTTCCTCTTCCCAGTGTCTTTAGTCTGGTTCTCCCTCATGACCTTACCCTGTCCACCTATTGGCCAGTTACTTTCTTTATTAAACCAATCACAGTGACATGCATTCACACAGTGTAAAGCAATATTCCACACTTCCTACCATGATGATAATGAACTGAACTTTTGAAACTGTAAGCGAACTACCTCAACTAAATTATTTATGAGTTTCCATGGCCATGGTGTCTCTTCACAGCAATGAAAACTCTAAGACAAGGCATGTAAGTAATAGAGTCCACACCAAGTGCCTCACCAATTTAATTAACTTCTCTTAAAACTCTGATCTCTTCCACTTTCTCTTTCTCATATAGAATGGCATCCTAGCACGTAAGTTTATGGATTCTCAAACAAGCAACATAAATTCTATATGAAAAATAAAACATTTTTATGTGTTTAGTTGAATTTCCTCATACCGAAAGCAAAATAGAAGGATTTTTGTTGCTTTTTTTTTTTTTAATTTTCTCTTCATTTCAGCATTACTCAATTCAGGGTTTTGATATATAGTTGTGAAGTAATTGTTTTCTATTTTGTTAGTCAAAATTGTGCTTCTAAGATTACACATAATTGGTTCAATTTCAGAAATATTCTAAATGACATTTGTATAGCAGGTTTTGTCATGGTTACCCTACTAAAATTATTTCTCCTGGGGACATATTTGTTATTAAATTCTCTATACACATAAATCTATTGCTGGTGTTCTGCACACAGTCAAAAGTCAATTTTAAGCAAGATGTTAAAATGATTCATTATGACTTGCAAATACACATGTAAATAAAAAAATTGAAATCTCATATCAGACTATGAAGTTTTCGGTGCACACACACAAACACTAAATATAGATATAGATATATAGATATAGATATTGTATTAACTATATAATATTAGGATATCTATGTAGGGCAATATAATCTTATCTATTTGAATTTTCTACTCCGAATTTTTTTTTTTTTTTTGGTTTTTCGAGACAGGGTTTTTCTGTGTAGCTTTGCGCCTTTCCTGGAACTCGCTTTAGAGACCAGACATCTGCCTGCCTCTGCCTCCTGAGTGCTGAGATTAAAGGCGTGCGCCGCCACCACCGCCCGCCTCTACTCCGATTTTTTAAACTTAGCTTTATTTATTACATTATTTTATATTTAGGGCATAATCTGTTAATCTTACTGATCCAAGAGCACATTTTTTCACTTATATTCCTTTTTATATTCAACCATTATATTTGTAAAATAATGAATATTATTTTTCATGGAAAGCTGGTGATCAATGTAAATGTAACCTCTCCTGATTTAGTCAGCATGAAGTAGCCTTTATAACTGGGTTTTGTTCTAAAACGTTTGACATAGTTTTATTCTTTTTACTCTTTTTTTTTTCTACATGTTATTTTTCCTCTAGCTTACATGATTATTTTTCTTGCAGTTATTTCAAATCTTGATTATTTTGTCTCAAATTTTAATTCAAGTGATATTTATGACAATCTGCCACATAAGGTCTTAGTTCAGCAACAAAATTAAGAAATGCAAACTGTCTTCCAGACCCAAATATAAATCCAGATACTGATGGACATCTGATTTTTGATGAAGAAGCCAGAAATACACACTGGAAAAAAAAAAGGCATCTTCAACATATGGTGCTGGTTAAACTGGTTTTATACATATGGAGGAATGCAAATAGAGCCTACCTTGTTTTGGGTGACTGCTGAATACTTGTTTGAGATACTAATGAAACAGCAGAATGAAAAGCAACTCATGGAGGAAAGGATTTATTTCATCTTACAACTCTCAGGTCACACTTCATCACTGGGGAATGCCAGGGCAGGAACTCAAAGCAGGAATCATGCAGAGGCCATGGAGGTGTGCTGCTTACTGTTTTGCTCCCCGTGGCTTGCTCAGCCTACTTTCTTATGGAACCCAGAACCACCAGCCCGGGCATGACCCCACCCACAATGGGGTGGGCCCTCCCAATTGATCATTAATAAACAAAATGCCTTACAGTTGGATCTTAAGAAGGCATTTTCTCAATCAAGGCTCTGTCCTCTCTGGTGACTCTAGCCTTTGTCAAATGGACATAAAACCAGCCATTATAGATCTATACCTATCATCTCTCATAAGCCTCAACTCCAAAGTGGTCAAATACCTTAATATAAAATGAGATACACTGAACCTGATAGAAGAAAAAGTTGGAAATAGTCTTAAACTCATTGGTACAGGAGAAGATTTCCTGAACAGAAAACCAATAACAAAGGTACTAAGATCAACAATTAATAAATGGGCCCTTATTAAACTGAAAAGATGGAAGAGGTTTTCACCAACTCCACAGCAGGTAGGAGGCTAATATCATATATATATATATATATATATATATATATATATATATATATATATATATATGGAAATTCAAATGGCTATGAAATACTTAAAGAAATGTTCCATGCCCTCAGCTATTAGAGAATTGCAAATCAAAACTACTTTGAGGGCCCATCTACACCTGTGAGAATGGCTAACATAGAAAACACAAGTGACAGCTTATGCTAGCAATAATGTGGGCAAGGGAAAAACTCATCCATTGCACCCATGAGTTTTCAGTAATACAGTTGCTCAGAAAGATGGGCAGAGATCTGCTTCAAGATCCAGCTATGCCACTCTTGGGCATATACCCAAAAGATCCTTCATCCTGCTGCAAGGACACTTGCTCAACTATGTTCATTAATGCTCTAATAATAACTAGAAATTAGAAACAATCTAGATGTTCCTCAACAGAAACTTTGATAAAGAAAATGTAGTACATTTACACAATGGAGTATTACTCAGCTGTTAAAGAAAATGACATCATGAAATTTGCAGGCAAATGGATGGAACTAGAAAAAAAAAAGCATCCCATATGTGGTAAAGTAGAGCCAGGAAGATAAATATGGAATATATTCACTTATATGTGGATATTAGCCAATGAGTAAATGATATCCAAGCTAAAATCTATATATCAAAAGAGGATAGGTACAGAGGAAGGGAGTAGGGCAGAACACTGGTAGTCGAGGAATAGAATAGATTGTATGGGTCAGGAATAAGAAGATCATTTGGAGAGCGGTAGGAAGATGGGGTAGAGGAAGGAATTTAGGGAGAGACAGCTAGAATTGAAGGGCATTTGAGGCATGATAGGGGATCCTAGTACAGTGTAAACATCCTAAAATAAATGAAGACAATACTAATGAAGTCTCCAAATAATGAGGAAGACAGTCTCAACTAATCGTCTCCTGTCACCAAACAAAATTCCAGTACAGGGACTAGGTTATATCCAAGTGAGTTATTGGTCAAAGGGGTTCCACAGAAGGCTCCAAACAACCCAGGCTGTTCCCAAGTAAATAAGTTGCTCTCCACAAACTGACACCCATGTCCCATTGTGGAAGACAACACCCACACAATTCATTGAACATGGAAAGAAAGATTAAGCTGGTGCCTGCATAAAATCTTTACCTCCATGTTCTTGTGTTGTTGGTACCAGAAGGTGGTCTGCAGGGTACCAGAAGTGAAATGTAAACACCATTCCAGCCACAAAACCATTTATCTATAATCTGTTCTCCCTGAAAAATGTGATAGGACAGTGGTAGCATAAACTTTGTGAGAGTAAACATCTGATGTGATGTCTGATTTGACTTAAGATGCACTCCATGAAATGGAACCCATATCTGACACTGTTTGGATAATTAAGAAACAGAGTCTAGATAGCCCAGAGACCTAGGGTAAAACCAAACACTATTTGTTTAAGAAAAAATAGAAAATAAAGAAGTAAATAACAACAGATAGCATCTTCAAATTTGCTGAAAGTAGAATTTTATTTGTATTTGCCAAAAATATAAAGCTAATTCATTTTGATGTCTACATATCCTAAACCAATATATTGCCCATGATAAATCCATTTGTTAACTAAAAGAGACATTGATAGTAACACAAAATTCAGGACAGAGGGCTGGTGAGAGGGCTCAGTTGTTGCAGGATATTTGATCATACTGTGGACCATCAAGATTGCATTATTTAAATGAAATCAATCATTGATGAAGAGGCACAGCAAGAAACCAGTTGACTGGTAGTAACCATAGAGAGTAAGGGGAAGGTCGATTCAGAGTCTGTGGAAGGGTGCTGCTTACTTACTTGCTCCTTTAACTTGTTCAGCCTGCTTCCTCATAGAGCCTGGGACCACCAGCCCAAGGAGGTCACCACCAACAATGGGCTTGGCCCTCTTTCATCAGTCTCTGATTTAAAAACTCCTTAAAGCTAGATCTTACGGAGGCTTTTTGCTCAGCTGAGGCCCTGTCTCTCCTGTGCCTCTAGTTTGTGTCAAGTTGGCATAAAACTAGCCAGCACATCCATCTCCTATATTATATATTTTCACAGGATCAGAGATTTATCTTTTATCCAACCAAGAATATTAGCACTTACTAGTTAAAAATATTTTTACAATGATATCAAACTATCACTTGCCCCATCCTAACTCACCTGGAAGTTTAATCCCTACTGTAACAGTATAAAGAGATTGGATGTTAATCAATGGTTAGGCAATAATGCCCTTTCTTTAATGGGTAGAATGAAATCAATGATGTTTGGTTTCAAAATTTCAGAACAAGTTTCCGTTTCCTGTCAATTCATGTAGCCAGGCATTTTATATTATGCAAAATAGATTAAGATGTATCACAGTTTTGAAAATAAATCTCTTTTCTGTACACACAAGGTCCATTATTTCATGTCTGGTGAATGAGGAAATAAATGAATGAAAATATTAATTAATTACTTACATGTACCATAAGAAATGCCTTTTATAAAATTACAAGTTTAGGCATTGTATGCTTCAGGTGTGATTTCATCTTAAGTTTCCAACTTCAAATATAGGTGCCAATTATAGAAACTTAGAGTTGAAAGCTTCAGTACATATGATTATTTTGCATTTCAATTACTTGGTGACAGTGAGGTAGAGAAATAAGAAATAGGCACAAGGGAGAAAGAGAGAGAGAAATGAGAGAGAGAGGAGAGAGAGAGAGAGATGTGATTCTCCTCAAATAAATGCTAAGAACCATAACATAGCCAAAGATAAAATATAATAATCTTAAACAGAAAATAAACAAGAATTTTTATTTCATTTGCAATGTAGTGCAAAACACTGAGTTATACTAAAAGGAAAACTGTACATGACAGCACTCGGGAGGCAGAGCCAGGCGGATCTCTGTGAGTTCGAGGCCAGCCTGGGCTACCAAGTGAGCTCCAGGAAAGGCGCAAAGCTACACAGAGAAACCCTGTCTTGAAAAACAAAACAACAAAAAAAAACAAAAAACAAAAAACAAAAAAAAAAAAAAAACTGTACATGAAATAATAATGGCAAACATTGACTTCATGCACCATATCAAAATATATTATTCTACCATGCAGGAAGATTTTTTCCATGTATTAAAAATAAAAGCAGCACACGATAATCCCTTTACTCCTGTGGTATAATATATTATGGATTTTGTAGAAAAACTCACTAAAAATTCATTTGGCACATGTTTCTGATCATTAGTAATATATAAGTGGAGCTATAGGAAATAAACATTGGAAGCAAATCCTTAGCTATTTTTCTTCAAAAATTCTCCTATGGGCGCCCGACTTCCCTCCTGGACCAGAGAGCTCACATCCTACCCCGGACTTTCTGTCTGGACAAAAGCTCCCATCCTTCCCCAGACTTCTGGTGCAGATAAGAGCTTCCATCCTGCCCCGGAGTTCCCATTTGGACAAGAGAACTCCCATCTGGACAAGAGAGAGAGACTTCCTGAATCTGTCAGCTCTTTCTGAACCAAGTACACTGATACGACCAAGAAGGAACCACAAGGAGATGGGCAGACGTCAAGGCAGAAGTACATACAACAAAATGAAGAGCAATACAGCATCACCAGAACCTAGCCCACTTCCAACATCTAGACCTGAACATCAAAAATTGGAAGAAGCAGAAGAAAGTAGCCTCATAAGTAACATCATGAAGAAGTTAGAGGCTTGTGTAGAGGAAAAGACAAGAAAATTGGAAGAACACTGTAAACAACCAGAGGAAAGGGCAAACAAATTAGAAGAAAATAATAAAGTCCTGCAAGAAAACAATAAAGTACAGGAAGAAAACAAAAAAGTACTGAAAGAAAATCATGAAAAAGCAATGAAGCAAATAAAGGAAACAGTCCAAGACCTGAAAAGGGAAATTGAAAAAATAAAAAAGACACAAACAGAGGGAATGCTGGAAATAGAAAACCTGAGTAAAAGATCAGGAACTTCAGATGCAAGTATAACCAACAGAATGCAAAAGATGGAAGAGAGGATCTCTGGCATTGAAGATACAGTAGAAGAAATAGTTTCATAAGTCGAAGGAAACACTAAAGCCAACAAAGTCATGAACCAAAATGTCCAAGAAATTTGGGGCACCATGAAAAGACCAAACATACAAATTATAGGGATAGAAGAAGGTGAAGAATACCAACTCAAAGGCACAGAAAATATATTCAACAAAATTATAGAAGAAAACTTTCCCAACTTAAAGAAGGAAATGCCTATGAAGATACAAGAAGCCT